>NW_021831683.1:0-7500 GCF_006345805.1 Octopus sinensis | reverse complement strand
ATTTCCTGCAAGTGTCATTGTTTTGGGTGTTGTTAGCAATGAAGGACACGTGATGCCTCCTCATCTTTTTCCACAAGGCTTTAAGAGTGAATGTTGCAGCGTATTTTGAGGTTCTGGATAAAGTTGTTAAGCCTTCGATCAACAGTGTATGCAACAAGATTCCGTAGCATCACGCAAGACTCAAATGACACAAGAATGGATGACCGACAATTTGCAAGATCTCATCACCCCCAACGTTTGTTCTAATTCTCCAGATCTCAATCCACTGGACTACTACGTATGCAGCATCGTTGGGAGAAATGTCAATGAACACCTCCATAGCACCAAAGATTCTTAAGGGGATTTTATTGAATGAAATTATTAAATTGATAAGTTAGCTTTATGTTTATATTATTGTTATTTCTTTTATTATATAAGTGCTGTTTTAAAACCTGTTCTCAAATACCGACTGCACTCTGTATATCTATATCTATATATATCTATGTATATACATACATATATATACATATATACATACATATATATATATATATATTATATATATATATATATTATATATATATATATATACATATATATTTATATACATACATACACACACACACACACACACACACACACACACACATATATATATATTATATAGAGGGCATTACTATACATAAATGCCACAAGCTACAGGGGACTCTTAAAGTCAAAACTGCAAGAATAAATAAACACATCGTCCCTTCTAGCGTGTGGCATTTATGTATAGTAATGTCCTCTATATAATATAAATAAATATATTTAAGATAAAATTTGATGTTTTTTTTTCTTATGAGGTTTTTCACGCTAACTACTTGATAAATTCTCATAAAGATTTTATCCTATTTTAAAATTATATATATATATATATGTATGTATGTATATGTATATATATGTATATATATATATATATATATATATATATATATATATATATATATATATATATATATATATATATATATATACATATATAAATATATATATACACATATACATACACACAGACACACATATATATGTATATATATATATAATATATATATATAGATGCACATATACATATGTATGTATATGTGTATATATATATATATATATATATATATAGATGCACATATACATATGTATGTATATGTGTATATATATATATACATACATATATATATATGTATATATAAATATATACATAGATATATACATACACACAAACACACACACACACACACACACACGTATATCTGTCCATCTCTCTTTGTAAAATATATAAGTACACATTCTCACACACAATTAGATGTGCAAAAATATAATACGTAGAATTACACCGAAAGTCATATGTGCATAAGTATTCTTATTTTTCTCTCTGTCTCTCTGTTTCTTTGTATATATATATATATATATATATATATATATATATATATACTTATATGTATATACTTACATCTATACGTATATAATATATGCATATGTGGGCACAGGACGTCACGTCACGTAATGTGTACAAAAAATTTACGAAGTACGAGTACATGGAATATGAGCTATGTTTTCGAATAACGAAAGACACAAATGGATAACAACACAAACAACATAAAGAACGACCCTTCATCAGTTGTTGGCTGTTTTTCTCCTCTCGTATTTCGATTTTGTTAAATACTCAAAATACTCGTACTGCATATTTTTTTATTGTACACGTTTCGTGACGTCCTGTGCCCACATATGCATATATATATATATATATATATATATATATATATAATACCCGTATAGATGTAAGTACGTACATATACGTATGTATATATGCATATATATATATTATTTTTATTATTATATGATTGAACACGACGCATCCTCTTCCAAGTAAGTTATATAATATATATATATATATATATATATATTATATATATATATATATATATATAATATATATATAATATATATATATACATATGTGAATAACTATCTATCTATCCATATATATATATATATACACAAACGTTTATGCTTTAGAGTAAATCACATAGACTTGCGTACAATATTTGTTTACGTGCTCAACTATTCGCATACATACATACATACATACATACATACATACATACATACATACAAATACTCACGTACATATAAACACACGCACATACATAAATACTCACTTCATACATACATATATGTATATGTAAATGTTTATATCTACACACTCATATCTATATTTTTAATGTACCTGTATATGAGTCTGTCTATATATATATATATATATGTGAATACGAAAAATAAATATGTTCTGAAGTATCTCTTTATTTAATTATCTCCCTTTTTATCTAGACATTTTTTTTCTCCATTTGTGCTTTTCAGTCCCTCAAATTTTATTGATCTTTCTTGATAAATACCTCTAGTAATCTTCGTTTAGTTGTTGACGTCTTACTTGTCGTCGTAGTTGTTGTTGTTTTTTTATTCTAGTTGTTGTTGTTTTAAAAGTTGTTTATGCTATACTTGGTTTGTTGTTCTCTTCCCAAACTCAACTTTTAATGTTATTTCATCTAATTTTGATTTCATCGTCATGATACTTCCTTTTTTTTTTGTCTCGGAAAATTTTTTGTGTGTCTCGCTTGTAAATAATATTTGTTATGATTGTATGATTTATATAGTCAAATATATGTATGTATGTATGTATGTATGTATGTATGTATGTATGTATGTATGTATGTATGTATGTATGTATGTATGTATGTATGTATGTATGTATGTATGTATGTATGTACATACATACGTATGCATGTATGTATATATGTATGTGTGTATGCATGCATATATATATATATATATATATATATATATATATATATATATATATATATATATGTATGTGTGTATGTGTATGTGATCATATATAAATGTATACAAATATATATATGTACATATGTATATGAGTATCTCTCTGTCTCCATCCCTCTCTCTCTCTCTCTCTCTCTCTCTCTCTCTATATATATATATATATATATATATATATATATATATATATATATATACGTGTGTGTATGTGTGTGTGTGCGCACATGCGTGTGTATGTATGCATATATATATATTGTATATATATATTTATACAAACAACACATAGGACACATGTATATAGATATGTTTTACATATTATATGTTTATTCATAAATTATCTATCTATCTATCTGTCTATGGCTCTTTTTGTATGTATATACACTTACACTTATGTCTGTATATACATACACACACACACATATATACCTCTTATTTGCACATATATAAATATATATATATATATATATATATATATATATATATATATATATATATATACATATATATATACCTACATACATGAATACCTACATACAATAAACACCTACATACACATATACTTTCTCTATCTCTCTTACACACACACACACACACACACACACACACACACACACACACACACACACACACACACATATAGATGTAAGTATATCTGTACGTTGTACATTTTTTTCAGCATGTAAAACCTATTAACATTTTTTTTACCAAATCAACTTCTGAATTAGATTTGAGCATTTCGTTCTCGATGTTGATGCTGTTCTTGCGTCTTTAGAAACTTAAGCATAATTTTTTTTTTCAAATTTTCTCCTCCTCCTCCTTCGCCTGATCACCATTATGTCTACAACTCTAATGCAAACATCTCCCAGCACTCCCCATTATCATAACCATTAGTATGAAGATCAAAAACGTCATCGACTTCGTCGTTGACAAAGTCGTCGACATCATTATAGTTATTCTCATTCTCCTCCTCCTCCTCCTCATCATTGTTATCATTGTCATCATCGTTATCATGATTTAGGCGAATACACAGAAGTTCAGTCCTTGGTTTCTCTACTTTGATATGTAGCTTTATGTATGTATAATATTCATTAAGAATTTGATATATTAACAACAATAATATTGTTTTTGATTTTACAATAACTGTAAAAACAATTTCACTTTTTAGAATTTTGTAATGCCTGTTACAATAAACATTTTCCTAATAAACATTTTTTCCTAAGAAAAGGACCACGGATTTACGTCTCTTCCTGAATTCATGTGTTGTCCATAATTCAGGTCTCGTTCATATCCTGAAATACCTTAGATCGATCTAATTAGCTAAAATAACTCTCTAACGTCATAACAAAGTAATACATCTTTAGATGAAAAGTAGATAATATAAACACACACACACCACAAACACACACACAGAGGCAGACACATAAACAAACGAAATACCTTGTAAAAGAGACTTATTTTCTTATCTTTTGAAGTTTCTGATTTAGGCCCGAGGCCAGCCGTTTTCAGGAGATAGGACAAATCGATACCATCAACCGCAGTGCTAGACCAGTACTTTATTTCATCGAAGCCGGAAAAAGTGAGATGCAAGGTTGAATTCAGAGCCGGAACAAATACCTCCAAACGTTTCCCATGCAATCTAACGGTTCTGTAAACAGACGACAGCAACAACAACAGTAACAAAAAACGACTCTCGTCTTCTGCAATTTGTCGGTCTTTGTCTTTATTAGAAGCTGGTACAACAAATCTGAAAAAAGGCAATGATTGAGAAAACTCAGTCGGAATGTGTAGGAAAGGAGACGAAGATATCGATCCCATTTTGAGCGAGTACAGTATACTACTACAAAAGGAGTACAGTATACTACTACAAAAGGAGTACAGTATACTACTACAAAAGGAGTACAGTATACTACTACAAAAGGAGTACAATATACTACTACAAAACGAGTACAGTATACTACTACAAAAGGAGTACAGTATACTACTACAAAAGGAGTATAGTATACTACTACAAAAAGAGTACAGTACACTACAACAAAAGGAGTACAGTATACTACTACAAAAGGAGTACAGTATACTACTACAAAAGGAGTACAGTATACTACTACGAAAGGAGTACAGTATACTACTACAAAAGGAGTACAATATACTACTACAAAAGGAGTACAGTATACTACTACAAAAGGAGTACAGTATACTTCTACAAAAGGAGTACAGTATACTACTACAAAAGGAGTACAGTATACTACTACAAAAGGAGTACAGTATACTACTACAAAAGGAGTACAGTATACTACTACAAAAGGAGTACTTGGATAGACATGACTGTTTTAGCAAAAGATTGCATTGGGGGGTATTAATCGAGTATGTGGCTTCAGAACAACAGAAAAAAAATGGTATAATCTCTTCTACTCTCTTTTACTTGCTTCAGTCATTTGTCTGCGGCCATGCTGGAGCACCGCCTTTAGTCGAGCAAATAGACCCCAGGACTTACTCTTTGTTAGCCAAGTAGTTTTTCTATCGGTCTCTTTTGCCGAACCGCTAAGTTACGGGGACGTAAACACACCAGCATCGGTTGTCAAGCGATGCTGGGGGATAAACACAGACTCACAAACACACACACACACATATATATATATATATATACATATACATATTTGACGGGCTTCTTTCAGTTTCCGTCTACCAAATCCACTCACAAGGTTCGGTCCAACGCTATAGTAGAAGACACTAACCCAAGGTGCCACGAAGTGGGTTTGAATCCGGAACCATGTGGTTTTTAAGCAAGCTACTTACCACACAGCCACTCCTGCGCCTCTCTGTACAGGAACCATAGATTCTGATAGCCATCTTTAAAAAATTACAGAAAGTTGCGAAACATTTGTTTTTGCCGAAAGTAGTTGAAAATCAAAAATTATTTATGCGCACCCCCTGCAAAATTGGATTGTCTGCGCAATCCAGACAATCTCAGAAGTGTAATGGTAACAAGAGAAATAAAAAAGACAGGCCTTAGAAGGCCGAAAGGATTACAAACACTTTTCAAATTACGGAGCAACAAATTTCCGTGACTTGATAGTTTGACAGCCATAATAATATTAATAACAACAACAACAAAACAACGACGATGACGACGACGACAACAACAACAACAACAATAATAATAATAAGTAATTTCAGGGGTGGGGTAAGTCGATTACATCGACCCCAGTGCTCAATTGATACTTATTTTAAATTCCTCGAAAGGATGACAGGCAAAATCGAGGTAAGCGGAATTCGAACTCAAAATGTAAACGCGGACGAAAATGCCGCCAAGCATTTTTCCCGGCGTGCTAACGATTCTGCTAGATCACTGATTTTGACAAAGGCTCGTAAAGCTTGAGGAGAGAGAGAGAGAGAGAGAGGAAGTCAATTACATCTACTCCAATACTCGACAAATAATTTGCGTTACCAGCTCCCGGAATGATGAAAAGGCAAATACATTTAAGCACAATATACAAAGTGACATTGATTCAGCAAATCCGATTTCCGACGATATGCTCAATAACCAAGAACAGAGAAACAGTAAAATGATCAAGTCAGTGCGTTGGCTGCAATATCTTTTGCTATTTGTTCTAGATCTCTGCATTCTCACTTCAAATCGCATCAACGTTAAGTGGGACAAAGGATGTGTATCATCACTGCAGCCTTGTGCAATCCATTCGCCACACACACACGTACATACATACATACATAAATACATACATACAGACAGACATATACACGGAGAAAATATCTATTTAAATTAGATTTTGACAATGGCAGCATATGAAATAACGCATAAGCACAATGTTTGACATATCTATCTATCTATCTATCTATCTAGCAATGGGTGCGCTTTTCGACTCGTATCAGTCTACGCACCGCCCTTAACAGGTCGGGCGGATTTCTTTCGACGTCTAGAAGTATTCTTGGGAACGTCTCGTCCTTTACTCTTAGTGGGGGATTGGAATGCTACCTTGGACACGCATGTAGACTACGTGGGTAGAGACAGAACAGAAGGGGATGCAAATGCCTCAGAGACCTGCTCAGACGATTCCAACTGTCTGACAGGTACCGACTCGACCACCCAAATGCACCAACGTGGACATGGAGCAACACGCAGTGGGTCGTCGAGATCGTATCTAGATAGGATACTGTGTAGGACAGTAGACAAGGATAACTAGGATGTCCACAATTCCACACAGTCAGCTACACGGATCACAAATTGGGTGACGTGTACGCTAGACTTAGATAAGGCACATAGACAGGGTCCTGGTACTGAAACTGAACGCATCATTCCCGTCCAGACAAGTTTTCAGAGACCGGATTAGCACACTAGTAAAGAGGGCTTTGACGGGAGCCATCATCAACAACAATGGTGGTTTGCCTCAAGAGAGCAGTAAAAGCAGAAGCGATTAGGTACAGCAAAGCACTAGCCATAGATAGAAATAGAGTAGAGGGTGATCTAGTTTAAAGCTAGAAGAGGCATTAGAAGCGGCATCGCATCCGACGTTTTGGCGGCGAGGTTGGCCCTCGACCAACACTTCAACGCCAAACACGAAGGATTGCTGTCAGAGCTAGGATGCGTGCTCTAAGAACGAAGGTGTTGGAGCCGCGAGAGAGGCCCGGGTGGCAAGG
>NW_021831682.1:0-36905 GCF_006345805.1 Octopus sinensis | reverse complement strand
GGCCTGAATTTTTTTAATCATTCGGAAGTTTCCCCATCTTCTTTCCAAATGCTATATGACTCGGAATTTTTTCATTTTAGAAGTTTTATTCATTTTTGTCTTTGTCATCGTATAATTTTAATTTGTCTAAATCAGGGGTTCTCAACCTTTTTAGCTCAAGGGCCAAATCGATAATTAAGATTAGCTTCGCGGGCCGCACAAAAAATATTTTATATAATTTTATATTTTCCAAGCCGGTAACTTGCTTGCAATCCGAAATGCAACCACTGCTGATGCGTAATGAGTTTTTGGACTCTTTTTTTTTTAGTTTCATTTCCTTTATAAAGAAATAAAAGCTAAAAAATCTACAAAAGGCGTTGTAACTAAAAAGAAAATATTATTTGTTTATTAAGTTTTTGAAATCCAGAATAAGTAAAGTCGAAGAAGTTCGTAAAAGCTGACGTAGAATTGTTTGATTCGTAAAAATTAATAACGGACGCATTTTTGAACAATGCCGCCAGTTCTATATCATGTTGTAAATTAATGAGTTCTAGTTGAAACTTTGCAGGCGCATTTCTAACTTCCACGCTGAATGGAGTTGCAAATATTTTCATTAAAGGAAAGAATTCTTTAAAATTTTAAAAATTAAATTTATATAAATGTACCCCAAAACGTGCTTCAAATTGATTAATTAAATCACCAATTATGGATATGTTTAACCTTAAGAATAAATAATTAAATTTTAACATTATTAAAAAATTTAAAAAGTTAGTTACTCTAGAGGGGCCGCAAAAAAAATCCTGGGGGCCACATGCGGCCCCGGGGGCCGCATTTGAGAACCGCTGGTCTAAATAATGAAATGATTTTATTTATATGAATAATTCACAACGTATATTAATTCTTATGATAGTTGTCTAATCTAAAATTTAAAAAACAATTAATAAAACCCAACTTGATACTTATTTAATAAATCAATTAATCATTTTATTCAAAATGAAATAAATCTAATAGAATTTTCACGTCTTCATTTCGAACTACTCTCTATCCTCTTCATAGTCGTCCTCTCGTCAAAAGATCTTGCATCGATTTTTAAATTAAGAGTCTTTTTTGCCTACTTATTAATTTCACATTATTTTTCTTCTTTAAAAAACGTTTTTTACGATAGTCAAATCGCTGATTTCAACTGTTGACAGTTATTTGTGTTAATTCACGAGTTTTTGTATTAAATTTTCATACTTTCCAAAATTTTCCTTATCATAGTACTACGAATATAGGCCTTATTATCTATTTCGAATCTATTCTAAGCGAATATTTGCAAATTTAAGTTGATTATGCGGTGTTTTCAATCTACAATTACTTTTGTGAAATAATTGTTATAATCAGTTTTAATGCGAAATAGTGGTTCGTGTGGATAAATCGAAAATGTTCCGAATAAGTCCACTAATCAAATCATTTCAGTAAGGGTTTTTTCAAACTTTTTTCCAAACAATTTTCATAATGGCATTATTTTTTTCAGAATAAAAAATTATATTAACAAATAGTAAATACTAAGCTGAGGAAGTAGTAATTGATTGTCACGCACCGGCAGCCTGTATCGCGTGTGTTTTGTTTGCCACGAAGAACCGCAATTCCAATACGCTGGCGATACAAGTATCCCTCGCAACTGTCCTTGAATTAATCAGTTGGATTGAAGCTGATCATCAGATCACTTTGAATGAAGTTCATAATAGACAAATTCCCTTCACAGCTGGAACCGGTCGGGCTGGCTCGGGAGGATGGTAAACGTCCTGATGGTCTAACGACCTTCCCATTTGAAAGTGGCAAGTCTCTCATTTGGGACGCTACTTGCACGGATACCTTCTCCGCCGGGAAAATCTTGACGTCAGCTTTAGAGCCGGGCTCCGCAGCCAACCTGGCCGAAACGCTAAAAATCAAGAAATACAGTGCACTATTTCACCGCCATATCTTTGCCCCGATTGCAGTGGAGACATCGGGAGTCCTCGGCTCCAGAACTAAAAAATTCCTTATTAAGCTGGGGGATTTGGTAAGCAGAAGAAGAAATGATCGTCGGGAACGGACATGGCTTTTCCAACGCATATCAATAGCCATCTTGCGTGGGAATTGCCATTCCATCTTATCCTCTGCTGCTAATTAATTACTAATCTAATAACTAACTTTTTAATGCACCATTTAGATGAAAAAAAATAGACAAATTAACTTGAAAATGGTATAGGATGCCGGTTGGTGCTATACTTCTCAAAATAAAGGTTGTCTACATTTTCGGCCGTTTATTAATAAGTTGAAAATTTTTTGAAATATAAGCCATTTGTGACAAATCTAAATTATTCGAATCATTGCTAATCGGATTTTAAAATTTCCCATCAGATCTGATAGAATTAATGAAACTGTTATTTACTAGAAGTTAACAAAGCCATCTATCCGAAGTGGACCCCGCCAACATAATTGACGTTGCGTTGCCTCTTACGAGAGCAACTGAGATTAATGAAATAGATGGTTTGATGAGATTTTCACCAGAAACGTGAGAATTCTCATTTTTTTAATTATCATCCAATTTTATAGAATGCAATTAGTCCTTATAATTTTAAATACAAACAGCAATTGTTTTTTTTGTTACTAAAATCGTATACACTGTTCCGGTAAATAATGTCTCAATTATTTTAAAATGGGATGTGTTTGCTACAAAATGTTACAATAAGTGAATAATGTGCCGATTATGGATATATTCTATAGTTAGAAGTAAAAAAAACCATTAAAAGTATTAGTGTCGAGCATTAACGTAGAATCAAAACTATAATTGAAGAAATATTATGTGCCACAGATTCGCTTGAAAATGCACGCATTGATTATGTTCATGAAATAGCGATTCCGACTGTCAAAATTAGAGTGGAAATCGGTCAGAATCCTTCAAAAAAGAGTCTGTTAATTAAATCGTATTAGTTGGAAAAATTTTTGTAATTTTAATAATTTAATGACAGTTAGAATACTTGCCTATTAATTTGACTATTTTCGAATCTATTAACGAATAGATTAGCATCAGTTAAAATTTGATTATTTTGATAGTTGATTTAAAAATAAATTAAATTTGACATCATTTTGCAAAACTTTATTGAAACATAAATCCTCATCAATAAAAGATTCTGAAATAAATCGCTTATTGGGCCCTTTATTTTATAGTTCACCCGTATATTGTACTTAGATATGTCACCAATTTATATTCCTTCTATTTTTTGAAACGTAAATTTCATTTTCCATGTTTATTTTGCTTATCAGTAACCCCATAAAATACATTTCAAGATTTTTAAAGAAATGTCTTAAAATAAGAATTTCAGTAATAAAAATAGATAATTTATTTCAAATAGAGTAGATTCAATCAATCACACGTGGAAGGGTATCAGAAGACTTTAAAATACTATTTATTTAAATAATTAAATAATTTTAATAAATATTAATAATTCAAATAAATATAAAATTTACTATGTTAGATTACATGAGCGATCAAAGAAATGAGCCAAAATTATCCGATCTATTAAACAACGTAATTCAATTTCCTGATCAAATTCAGATCACGGAATTATGCCAGTCAGACACCACCCGACGACGAGCCTTAAATCAGTTTCTAATTGCCTACGACGTCTTAAAAAAACGACTAACAAAAATAGATTTAAAAATTAATAAAAAAGAAGATTTTTCCAAATCGGTTTATCACTTCCGGTTACCAGTAAAGGACATTGAAATGCTGACAGCCCCCCATCCCAACAAAATAGACCAAATAAAAGCCAAAGCTGACGAATTGGAACTTCCTGTGGACAGTACAAGTTGGAAAATAATCATTCGACTGTTGGAGGGACTCCATTTGTCGTGGAATTCCGCGATTCCGTGGATTAACATGAGGGAAAATGGACAGTCAGTATGTCGGAAATGTATATATATAGATTAATTGCTACAAACTTATTGATAAACATCACTTTCCGACCAGCAGTTGCTCATTAGTGGGCAATCAGACGCAAAAAATGCCATTTTATCGTATTTCTGAAGAGAATTTGACTATAAACATTCCTGAGTTACATCAATCGACTCACATCGGCAATTCCATAGAAAAAAACAACACAGAAAGTCACGTGTTGATTGAGGAAGACGAAGGCATTCAGTCGGGGACCGGGGGTCACTCAGAGATCACAAAATATGGACTTGGTTCACATCCTGTGGCTATAGACATGATATATGCAGCAGTGGAGTTGTTTCCTGATGACGATTTGTCCTCGAATGACATGAAAGGGTGTCCCAATAGTTCGGAGTACTCCACCGTGTCGGTGAGTTGTTCGGAAAGTGTTGAAGAACGTGATTTTTGTAGTCAAAATGGTCATAAAAGTGAAAATGAGAATTATTTTGAGTCAACAAATTTACAAGATGTGACATTGGAGAGTTTTGATATTAAAATATGTGAGAAAACAATAAATGATGACCTCGGGAATCGAACCCTCGACCATGTGTTAAATAGGGAAAACGGGGATTCGATTTTTGACCAGGAAACTGATCAAAAAAATAATTTGCACGTTTCTGATTTCTGTTCTCGTAAACAAAATTATAAGAGAAAATACAAATTTAAAAACAGGAATTCAATATCCAGGGATATTGTGATACAAGACAGTAGTGAACAGAAAAAGAAAAATTATCAATTTTCTGAAAAAACGACAAAACAGAAAAATCTTGCTAATAAATATGAAATTGAGACGGACTTGTGGCATCGCTTTCTTGAAGAAAATGTCACTTTTATAGAAAATGGACTTGAATCAGATATTCCCCGAATGAGTAATGTCCCATTCGTCCAGGGCAATGAAACTTTGGAAGGATTGGACTCCTCAGATAAAAACACTGAGGAAAATATTTTGATTAATTATATTGGAGAATATAAATATATCAAAATATATATTCTAATGTATATTTTATTTAATATTTTAGATTTATTATTTTATTAGGAATTGTGTTCTTACTCATTGCGGGAACAACCTGGTCGACATTTGGTGTTAAACCAAATTAACATATTAATTAAATATTTAATAAACATTTTGAATGAGTGAAACGCAATTTTATGAACTGTATTTGTTTCTGTCCACAAGTTCCGAAATCCATTAGCTCTAAGAAAATTTGTGGTGCTCAAAATAATATAAAAATATAACCTAAATCGCATGTCACACAAGTACCAATTCCATTTTTTGTGATGCCAGGTTTGATGTCATAAGTGTGTATTGGCCCAGTAAAATGTCTAAGAATAGTATCTGAAAAAAGAGTTGAGTGGCACCCCGACAGGCACACAATGAAGGTGTGTCAATCATGGAGAGTAAATATTGGAGACTGTCTCCAAAATCTGTCTCTCTGTCCATTAATTGAGCCCAGTTTTGAATGTCTCCCAACCAAAATGAATGACCTAATATCACCATCACAGCAAAATTAAGCTCATCGTCCATCCTTACCCAATTTGACGAATCAGTGAGGATGACTTCTTGTACAACTTATTCAAATCACAACTAATCTTGCCCTCCTTGTCTTATACCTCTGAGGACATTAAAGATCACACTGACCACTTGTTTGACCCCTCGATCAACCCGTTCACCTCTGTCGATCTCCTGGACTGTTCAATCGCCTTATCTAGATAAGACTTAATACTACTACCAATTAATCCTCTATTTTTCTGCTGCATGACTTGATGATCTCTCAACAACTTTGACAACATAATTAATTATATCTTAAAATGATGTGAGTCTGTGTGCGCGCATTTACTTCAAATAAGTAAAATACAGATAAATTGTCAAAATACTTTCTCCTTATAATTCTGAAACAATGGAAAACAAGCCCCAAAAATCTTCTACTTAAAAAAATCAGCATATCAAGAATATCCTCAATGATGAGTAACATATAACTCCAGATTTATAGTATGAAATAAATCAATGAAAAAGATAAAGTTATATTGGAAAAATATCTAAATTATTTATATTTCTGAGAATAGTCATAATTTTATCGGATTTTTTGAATGAAACATTTATATTTGACTTTAGCGTTAAAAAGAAATGATGTATCTCTATTTATTAGTAGGAGCGTTAGCTTTTCAAACACTCGGTAATTTTAAATTTAAAGTGAAATCTATGCATAGGCTATCCATGGAAATTGAATATTTATTTC
This sequence comes from Octopus sinensis, assembly GCF_006345805.1. Taxonomy (NCBI): domain Eukaryota; kingdom Metazoa; phylum Mollusca; class Cephalopoda; order Octopoda; family Octopodidae; genus Octopus; species Octopus sinensis. The sequence goes on along the minus strand of NW_021831682.1, from coordinate 30,728 downwards.
GAAAACATCCCTGTTTTGTTTATAATTAATAACTATAGAGAAACGATGTTTTAACGACAATACAAGTAATAATTTTTAGATATATAATAGGTTCTCTCTGATGTAATTGAAATAACCGAAGATAATGCGATTTCATATAAATTAAATCAATTAATTATCAGAATAGAGTTAGTTTTATTAAATTTCATTTTTCAAAGTACAGACAACAAGAGTATGAATAAAATAACCAAGAATGAGATTAAAATAATATACGTAAAATACTACAATCAAAATGTATTTAAAAATATATTTATATAGAAAAATCATGGATCAATTCTATATAGTATATTACATTTGTTTGGTTTGCCTAATTCGAACAATACAAATCATATTATGAATAATACTTCGTGGTAATTCTATGTCATTCTATTTAAGCAATCGAATATTGACGAAAAAAGAATTAAATTATCTTCGAAATATGAACCATCTTATAAATGACAGTAATCAAAATTTAATTTTTCAGCAACTTTATCACTTCTATTAAAAAGTAGAATAAATACATCAGAGAATACATCATACACCCCATCTTCTATGTTAGAATGTATATTTTTATTATTATTTTGCAAATCGTATTATTCCTGCTAAAAATAAATCAAAATTCAATATTGAAATAATGTATGTCATACCCACTGTTATTACATTTCTGATACTTTCACTCGTTGTCGTCCTTACAGTAAGAAAAAACAGAAAATCGCTTGAATCGAATAATTTAGAGGGGTAATTTTAAATTCAAATTTCATTAAAAGAAATCCACCTCACCAGGAGCCTTCAATAAATTAAAACTAAAATAATAATAAATTACTAATACTAACAAAGATTTTCTGGGTTTACGATTTTCATTTTTTCTATAATTTTAGAAACTGTACTATTCTCCTCAGTAAAAAATTGTGCTATTCTCCTCAGTAAAAATAGCATGAGTAATACTAGGCATAGGACAGATTCCTCCATTGACCTCCCATAACTGTCACATGATACAATAAATCACTATTAAACTACAATCTCAGTCATCAAAACTCAGTTATATCTGGAAGGTGACACAAAATGGTCACAGTATTCCATACTCTCACCAAAATACTACTTTTCCTATATAAATACATTTTCTGATCATATTTTGACAAGTAGTGACAATAGACAACAGTCTTTTACACTGTGTTCTCTCTTCTTCCATTCTCCATTGGGCCATGTTCTGGGGATTCTGAAGGATAGTATACCAGACTGACATATCCAGATCAAACATACCAATTAAACCATAACAGTTCACAAGTTGTTTCAAATAACTCAACAACTCAATCAACAGACTTGCTTTTCAATTGACAGCTCTTTTTATATTAACTAAAAGAGACAACTTTAAATGTCCGGACTAGTCCTGTCAATATAGTAAGTAATATTACACTTTATAATACCAGAACATCAGAGAAATATATATCCAGGGTTAGATAAGACAGAGAAGTTTTTCGCACAACATAAACGAAAAGGATTTGTAGGAGAAGTTGAAGAATATTGTCATTTTTGGCCACATATTCAGTAAAGAGGTTCCAAATAGAATTGACTTGGGCCAGAAAAACAACAATTTCCTTACTGTCTTGAACTATCTGGTGACAACTGGCCGAATCAATGGAAAACAGACAACTAATACTCTCACTAGATAAAATGTCATTTGTTCGATTGTTTCAATTATATTTAACACATTTGTTATACACACGCAGACAGTAAACATGCTCCACTACAACTGGCGGGTATTTTGTGTTAACAAATAAATATTTATTATCAATGAAGGAATACCGTCTTAAAATTAAATAAATCAATCAAATATTTATAATAATTTATTAAAATAAATAAATATTTATATAAAAATTTGCTTGCTTGCACATAAAAAAGTAGCACTCACAGTGAGTATTCCATTAAATACATTTTGTTCATAAACAGTGTGGACCTCTGCATTGCCCTTCTTGTCCTGAATGGCAATATATGTCCCAGGTCCGTCACTGCCGACGTAGGGACTGAAATACCCCACAAGAAATATCTGGGTAGATTCAACTGACTTGTATTTGACCCAGTTTTTGCTTGTTTTTTGAATTGCGACTATTTGAATCAGAATTTTGTCGATTATCAATTCTCCGTAATAGCAGGGTTCGTAGTGTTTGTCCACATTGTCGTGTGCTTTCGCTATTAGAGCCTGAGTGTCGGTGTGGGGTACAAATACTGTCATGATTGTGTTTATTATTGGGACTAGGACATCACTTTTAGGTAAATATACATAAAATGCCAATAAAGGTCGTCACAGCAAACACTGTTGACCATGCAAACATTTAAATATTTTATTGTCATGTTATTCATAAATAAATTTAATTATTTCTTTATATAGAAATTAATATATTTCCATTTATGGAAACACTTCAAAGTGGTTAAAAAACATAAATAATCAATGACACTACACGTGTTTTATTTACTAAATTTCTCTCATTTTCTATTTTTATTACTGTTTATATATTTGTTTTTGTTATGATATTGTTGAGAATAAAATATTTAAAAAAATGTTGAGGTGTGTGCTTGCTGCAATCTCGACTAGATCTATAGGAATATTCAATATCAGGCCCGACTTGGCACACCCTTTGCTTGGTGGTGTAAAAGTAATGATTATAATCCATATTTCAGCCTACCGACAAAGAACCAGACGATTTGTACAGTCAAATCAAGATTATACTAAAAGGACACGATAAATCAGTACTCAGTAGCTATACTACATTCATGTCACTGTCGGCTTCTTACCTAGACATCTCCCTCACAATGTCTCCCCCGTCCACTGATATTTCAGAGTTGGTTGTCCTTCCAAAATTCGTCGTTGGTCTGTTCTAAAGGCACCAACAGGAAAGGCCAAGCACCTGGTGCAGTACGAGACACGGACTCACGTGCGTCAAATCACAGTAGAGTAGTGCCATTCAGCGTAGCTCTATCATTTGACTGGTTCTACTGCTGATACGTATTTGGCCTATCTTCAATTGCAGTTGCCGGAAGGAGTGGCCATGACTGTACAAAGGGTACGAATTGAGGGTCTTCCTAACATAATCCTCAATGGACGGACTTGATATTATTATTTTATTTAAGTTTTTTTGTCAAAAGATGTTGATTCTGTTCTTTGTTGAGTCTGTAATTTGTGGTGCTCATAAATAGGGGTTTTATAAAACAAAGATTTTTGAGCATTAAAAATCAATTTTAGAAAAGTTCTAAATTAATTTTCACCATTTTGAAAGCACGAAAACTGAACCAGATAATTGGAGTAATAATTTTTAAAGATCTTTTTTCTTTTTTCAAAGGTTGCAAATAAGGTTTTGTATTTTTTGGCAAAAATAAAAACTCATTGTTCGAGCATAAAATATTTTCATTACATGCAGCATTATCAAGCAATATTAATGTTTTTCTGTTGATTGTATAAAATTTTTCATAATTATATCTTCCATATGTAAAACAATTTTTAAACACATTAAAATCTTAAAATCAATTTTGAAGGAGGGCGCCCTAAACTGCGTAGTCTTCAACAATCTTTCTCACTTTTCTAACTGTCCATAAATTAACTCTATTATTACAAAAAATTTTAAAGCCGTATATAAGGTGATTTTCTTTATGAAAGAATCGGATATCGGAACCTTCTAAAATAGTGGAGTATATTATATGTCAGTTACAATCGTCGTTTTGGTATCATTAGAAGGTGTTTGAAAGACTTACTCAAGGCCGTCAACGGACTGGTTGTCGTCCCAGGACATGGCAAAGATTCCCTTCGATGTGGGAAAATATGTATTCTCTGTTTTTTTAGTTTTTAGGAATATCCCTCACTCAAACCACTCTCTTCCTGGATGACGGACTTGGTGGACCGGACAAGGTTCACCGGCGATTGGATAAACGGCGGATTCCCAAGGTACGTTACCAAAGCCGATACTCTTTGCGACTTTTCCCCCTTCGTTTAGCCAGTTTAGCCAGCAATTTCCTTTGAAATTCTGCAGTTTTGGATTCAACTGTTTTATTTATCATTTTTGTGACGTTTCTATAGAAATTGGGACAAAACGGAAAAGTTTCCCAATCTCCAAATAGCTAGATATTTTCGTCTTTTGTGCTACATTGACAGTCCAACCGGGAAAATTATTATTCCCAAAAATTATGAAATGGGAGAACGTGTCTACATACGTGACATTTTATGCAAGTGATTTTCTTTGGGAGTACGGGAAAAGAGTTATGCCATCGGGGCTTCTGTTAATCAATTAATGGAAAATTTAATTTTTATTATATTTAATGCTAAAAGTCAAAATTATGGAGGAGGGGTCTAAAAGACGGGGGACGTCTGGTGGAGTCGAGACCGAAGGAACTGTATGTGAAAATGTCTCCAATTTGACTGATTCGCTGTAAAAAAGGCTATTTCAGAAATGATGATAAAGTGCCTATCCAGTAGAATATGGTCCAATCTTAACATTACTTGCAATAGTATGACTATTTGACTTACTTTTACTATAAATATATTGTGGTCCTCCACCGAAACCAATGCACGTCAATTTAGTCTTTTTAACCGACTATTACTTCCAAGCAAAAGTCTACCAAGAATGTGATGAAGGCTATGAATACGTCGATGGTCTGGCAGTTAGGGGATGCACCTTCAACAAAAAATGATCACAAAAAACTTTAATTTGTAAAATTGAATATTCGAGGAATCATTATCTAGAAATTGACTGTGGATTGCTGCCACCAGTCCATAATGCCGAAATAATCTTCAAACAGACAAACTTCAAGCATTCTATGTTTGCAAGGCTGGATATTACAGCACTTACGCCACTTCTTGGGTCAAATGTGCAGCGAATAAAACGTGGATTGGATCTGACAATTTTAAATGCAAAAATCCAAATTTGAAAAATTCAATTTGACACGGCGGACCTGTCAATCTCCAATTATCTACAAAAATTCTATAATTTTAACAAAAAGCGAAAGATTTGTTTCATTTGACATCATCGATTACACATTTTAGAGTGGCTATCGACTTCAAAAAAGCGATACAACTCATCTCTGTGAATCCGAAGGCCTGTGGATAGGAAAAGAGTTAGTTTGCGATTGTTTGATTATTAAAATACAAGCATAATGGGGAAATGTTCAACTTTTTTCCAGTGCCCAATACTTTCGAAATTTTTAATAGTTTACACATCGGTGGAAATTACACTTATCAGTGCTTCCTGGGAAATAATTTGGTAGATGGGGATCTCATTAGAATGTGCCAGTCAAATTTAACGTGATCTGGCAAAAAACCTGACTGTAAAAGTATTGGAATGCGTAATTCGAAAGGACTGGAATGCAGTTACTCATACATTGCTAATAATTCGTTTATGCTTGGAGAAAATTATTTATATCAATATGTGGTGCAATTTTGCTGCAAACAGGGATACAAGTATATTAATGGAGACCTGAACTCGACATAAACTGCACAGGTTTGCTTGCCAGTTTTAAAATTAAGAAATTAATTAAATGTCCGGTTCCGATGTCATCAAACTCGACAGTTGTCACAAACTTTACGTGGAGAACATTTAGTAGCATTGCTTATTTTAAAAGTTGCAAAAGATTTTATCAGAAATTGTACAAATCATGGAAATTAGAGCGGAAATGCGTTGATGTGTCGAATAAGTATTTATATATACTATATTCAGACAGAGGAAGTAAAACAGAGGTACGCAAACAGACTACATGAAGTACTCAACGATATTGAGAGAACAAGACGTCCTAGTTCAGTTCGTCATTTTTAATAAAGCGATTTGTTAGTAAGATAGAGGAAAAGACTGTTAGTATCAATTAGAAATATGAAAAGACTTTCTGGCGAATAGTCTTATTTTGGACTGTCGTCTTTGGCCGGGTCATCAAATTGAGGATAACAACGATGGCCCCAGTGAGACAAATAACAGGACTGGCAATGTAGTCCAATGTCCCAGTCGTGTCGAATTGGACAAAGAAGTATACGAACCACGGTAATCCTGGAATAGCACAACCGGCAAACCAGAGGAGAATGCCAACAATGCCAATATTCTGTTCTCCTGAAACATCTGCTTTGAATTTTCTACTCGAGCCTTTTTTATGTGAAGTCCAATAATGACAAACAAGATGAGATTGACCAACGCGATTGCAGCACAGGGAAGCACCAGGCCTGTATACAGTCCCACACCCGATATCAGACATCTGCCCACTCAAATAGAATCCCTTACTTTCCTTCGTTGTAATACACACGCGAGTCAACAAGAGCGATCGTCCCCACAATACACAATGGAATGCCTGCGAGTGGTCAAATGCATGAGAACCCCAATTTAGCACGACTGCTTTGGTGATTATTTTGTTGATGGTGATGCCGATGACTTTGACAAATTTAATATAATGGATGTACGTCTCTGCCAGCATCCACAGAAATTGTGCCAAAAGTCCGAAATGGAGGACAACTCCTTTGGCTGTGCACGCAGTCACTCCCTCGTTCTCCGAGTTTTGTAGTATGGAAAGAAATGTAATGTTTACAATTACCATCGAGAATTCAAAATGAAGCAGTGCCAGTTGGAAGGTCGACTTGATTTGTATTCTAGCGAGTGGTACCAGCAAATATACTTTATATTCGTCATAAATATCATAATTGAAAAAAATATCAAAAATGTAGAGATTGCGAGCAGTATGCTGTTTATGTACAACTTGACTGGACTTTTCACATTCAGGAGTTCTGGTCTCTGCGTTGTCAGCAATCAAGGAGCAACAAAGATCACGGCAAAGCTTGTCAGGTGATTGAATACGCAGACAACCCCCGCATTAGTAAACAGCGTCGTCCCCCCAGTCGTAATCCACTCCGAATTGTTCTCGTCAAAATATGCGCAAGTCAAGTTAGTCCGATTAGTCTAAGCAATATAAATGTGGGACTCACTGGAAATGTAATTTTGACTTTTAACTCTGTTTCAGCTCGCAAACTTACTGAGAAAACCTTCGAGCCCAAAATTTGGGGCTTTTTGGATTTAAAAGTTATCGTGTCATTCCAGTAAACAGTTCTCACTGAGAGGAATAAATCTAAAATGCACCGTGGATGTCTGTTTCTGTATCAAACGTGAGCTCGCATTGAATATCTTGTTCCTCCAATTCATATGATAATGTGCTTGCCACAGTTTTGTCTATTATGCGTATTTTTTCATTCGAAAGTTCAAAGTTCGCGGTATTTTCGGTGGGTTCTTCACATAGTTTGTGAAACCTGCTGTTTACGCGAATAATGTACGTGGATATATCTTGTTCCTCCACGTTGTTCGTTCTAGTCAGATCATCCATGATTTGTATAATCTAATATACACAGATCTATATATCACTTTTGTCTTGTTCCTTTCATCCTTTAACTTTATTTCGGCTTGTTTTACTATATTCTCTAACAATAGTTTTATTCAATATAACCTTTTGGCATCGTGCTCGGAGTGCTGGGTGTCGTCGGGGTGGGCGGGGTTGGCGGAGTGGTGGTTTTAACGTTTCTAATGAGCACTACAATGCGTCAGTGGCACGAGCAACTATAGTATGAATCTATAAATAGTAATAACAGCAAATTCACCTGGAATGCTGGGAATGCGATTGAAGCTATAAATTAATAATAAGCACTAATACCGTCGGGACACATATTCATCAGAGTACTACTCATTATCAAACAAGCATTACCTCTCGGAGAGAAGTAAGTATTTTGTCCTATAATATATCACAATCCTTAATACTTTATCAAATATGCTCAATTTAGTGTCCTGAATATTATTGTACTACTGGGCTTACATATCTTTGTTCTGTCCACTCCACTACAATGTTCTAATATAAATATAAACGTATTCCTTACCCATTCCACATTTATCAGTCCCTCGAGTCTCTATAATTGTAGTGGGATTAAGAATAATACATCTTCGGAGAGTGTCATTTCTTCTCTCTAAATAACCAGTTGTTTATCCCAAATACCTTTTGCACGTGTTTCTGTAGTGGTAGCTAAAAGAGGAGTGAAATAATAGCATTACAAGGCCAGCAAATGACAACTTCTGGTCATAAGAGAATGCAGTGCATACAAATAATGCAAACAGTAAAGGATACATCGATGAATATTGCATTACCTGGTTATATATTCCTCATTAATTAAGTTGACATATATTTCATATCCGCATTGACCCCATTATGAAAGTCCTGGATGACATGGTGTGATCAACCTGATAAAAACAACCATCTCCAATCCTTTTGTAAACATTGCACATTTCTGAGCCAGTCTAGACGTTTGTGATTTGAAAACTCTGTCAGTACAAACTACAAAAAGTAATATACAGTAAAGATAACATTTATCCATTAAAAATCTTATGCAGTTATCCGATATTTTGCCATCGCGTCGGCTTTGGCGACTTAATTTACCCAATTAAATTCAGCCAATAACATAATTTCTTCTCTATTCTTAAAAATCGTGAAATTTGAGACTGTGATCAGTTGAATCTCACAAATAAAACTGTCTGAGTTTGACTTCCTTGAATAAAACATTGAAAATTTTCAATTTAAAATTACAGATTATAATTATGCAGTTATGCGAAAATAGTAAATGTTTCCGATGAAAGTATTCAATTAACCGATATACAATTAACCTAATATTTTGAATGGAAAGCATATAAATTATTGTTTTTAACATAAATTTATGGCATTAACCGATTTATGCAATTAACCGACTTTCAATTAGATACAATTTAAATCTATTTATCTTATACAGTCATAAAGTTAGTTTTAATCAAAAATATTCATTATTATGTTTACGATATATGCGTAGCCTGGTGGATTGCCTTTATCTTATAAATTTTTGAATATTTACAACTTTTTTAATTATAGATAAGCCTTTCCATGACTATCAGGAGGGAGTCCGGATATATTAATACAATACTAATGTCATTATAGTAGACTTTAACACGCCAAGATAAATGATATTTTATATTTCCATTCCCTTTGATGTTATTCTGAAAGTCATTTTATGTTTATAAAAAACTAAAACAAAATAAATTAATTTTGACATGCCCTGCAAAATCAAATAATATTTTTATGAGTTAGAATATCAAAAATTTCTTAATAAAATCAAAATTTTAAAACTCTGGGTTGCAAAGTATTTTGCGGTTTTCAAAATTTTATTCTTCTATTTTAGAACCAAATTGTGATTTGCCAAACAGTTAAATTGAGCTCAGTTGCCTATTCTGTTCTTCTTTTTTTAAAATATTAAAAATTACTTTCCGAATTTCAATTTACCCAGAAAGAAACATTTGTACAAATTGAACAAATTCTTTCAATTTACCCAGAAAGAAACATTTGTACAAATTGTATTTAAACAAGTCCTTGATCATGATAAATCGTTTAGAAAATTGTTTGTTTTTTATTTGAAAAATTATATTAAAATAAAATACATGATTTTCTTGTTGTCATCACTGCTATATGCTCACATTTTGGACTGTTTTACAAATACTGAAACTAATTTCTAAAAAAATAAATAAGTAATAGTATATAACAGAAATAACAGAAATGAAGATAAAAACAGTAATTACAGTTTTAAAAAACATAAATGATTTATAAAAACATAATTGCTTGACAATATGACAATTAATTAAAAATTTGATTTAAATACTGGAAGAAAATGAGAATAATAATTAAAATGTTCTATTTTCTAATTCTATCAATTTTTGTGCAAAGTGCTCCAACATCGAACAGTAATTCATTTTATTTCAGTTTAGAATGTTTTAATGGAAAATGTTATATTTTTGTGACGGATAGACTAAATCGACAAGATGCACAAAAAGTTTGTAAAGAAAAAAAAGGCTCACTCGCAAATATAGACAGCCAAATCACAAATAATTATATTTACGGTAAACACAAAAATAATTTATTTCAGAAAATTTTATAAAAAACGCAAAATCAAGGTTTTGGATTGGAGTAAATGACATCCAGAAAGAAAACGAGTTTTTGGATTCTTATGGAAATAAACAAGTAATTCAAACTTTTTAAATTCAGGCCTTTTTTAATTGGAATACAAATGAACCTAATAATTATCAAATTGAAAACTGTGTTGAGATATGGATTCCTAGAGGAGTCTGGAATGATCAGAGTTGTAATGATAAATTACCATTTTTGTGTGAAATTTTGGGTTTTTATTTTAAAATAACTGTAATAGACATTTCAAGCAACCCAGAAATTGAAATAAGTAACCAAGTTGAAAAAAGCGAGGACGTATGCGATAATTAAAATATAACTAAACAAATACTAACTTTCTTGATTTGGTAAATACTAATTTTTCTCAAAAACAAATTTCTGCTTTCTTTTTTTGAATATGAAAAGAAATAGTGTTAGCTTTTTCACGAAATTGATGAAAGTTAATGTCAAACCTAAATTGGGACTTTTAGCTTTAAGACTGCATGAACCACCTGGAATAAGCAATAGATCACATCGGTGTCTTTTTAAAGACTTTCTACCTCTGAAGATTGTGATCGCCAGTTTTTTTCATTGAAAAGTGTCAGCAGAGTGATTAGGTTGTCAGCTGTTCCAAAGCTCAAAATTTCTAAATAATTTATGAAAAATGCAAAATACAAAGATTAAGATTGTCAATCATTAGTAATATTACTTTTTACAGTCAATCAAGTCGATTTATATTTAGGAAAAGATAAGTTCTTTGACGAATACCTCATCAACTTATTTTAAGTTGACATTCTATAATTAATAAAATCTCATTACTTTTCGTATAAGTGAGCTAATACGGGCATTATCATGGCTCCGGCAAAGAATTTTGAATATCATTCTTTGCAGGAACAGGCAAGCAATTCTCTCCTCGTATACTCGATTCTTGAAACAAATTCAAGAAAGTATAAAAAATAGAAAAACCAAAATTTTGATTCTTATACTTATTAAATGGCATGTAGCTAAAATTTGGATTATCTGGATAACATGTAGTAAATTATCATAATATATTTGTCAAATAGGTTAATGTTCTTACATGTAGTATATTTATTGTTTATGTCTTCATAAAAATTTTCAAAAATTGATGATTGATGAAAATAATCAGAATTTGAGCAATTTTTAATTAGTTTTTATTTTCAGTTGAACCAAAAGTAGATAGAGTAATCTGATATTCAAATGAAAGAAAACAGATCAAACATTTAGAAGACATATTAAAAGCTTATCGAAGTGGATATTACATCTAAAAACTTTTAATGAAAATATAAGTGACAAAACACTACAAATACAATTTCCTTACAATCAAAGAACTTACGCCAATCCAGAATGAACAAGTCATAAACTAAATTGGATAGGTAGTGAAAACCTGCTATTTAATAGAAAGATTACAAATAGATATTTCAAAAAAATCATGCAGCAAAATATTAGTGACGTACTGTGCTAACACTTTTTGCCCATTAATAATAGCCTTTTCGCGAAAGCCATATTACTTTATGACCCTGCATGGCCAAAACACACACTTTATATTTAAGTGAAGAACAGTTAATGTTAATTAATCGTATAAACAGGCCGATGGTCTTTAATTATTTTTTTTATTTTTCTTGCGCGTGGGTTTCTCACGGATAATCCGGTTGCACTCTCGTATTCAAATCCAGCGACATCTGAATAGTAATCACATCAGGAATATGTCAAAATAAATACAAAGATGAAACTCTCAAGTAATGATGACACTGTTTTTAAGTTCTTTGGACTTTGATCTGTAAATTCTAGACACATTTTGCAACATTAAAAATAGGTAAGACAAAAAACACATCAATCACCAAAATTAGTGGAAAAATAATGCATATAATATTGTAAACTAAATAATAATTTTATTTCCGGTCCAAATTTTGATTACCAATCAATTTCCGCAGTTGAACTATATTTTTGGAAAATGAAATCAAGACAAACTTACAGCTAATGACTAATAGTTAATATAGATAAAATTGTTACTTATAAAACCTCTCGTTCTTTCCTCAATCCAAAAAGGATAAAACTCATAACAATCAAGTTTTAATATTTTTACTGCATGGAGGATATCAAACCAGTGATATTTTTCTTACCTTTTGAATAGTAGCCACCACATTTACAACGACTTGAACAAACAAATTCTTATAACGAATAATGCAAACTACATAACATGCTGTCTCTACAGCCACTCAAATTAACGCGTCCACCCAATAATACTACTATCCCCTTAAATTAATGAATAAACAAATGTATCCAAATGAAGGGGTCAATCAGACAACCCCACTTTGATTGGCCTGGGCAATCTCCATGGGATGAGTGGGCTCAATAGGGCGCATGACTGCCGTGTTGTAGAAGGCCTGGACTGATCGTTTGACCCTCAACATCTCCCGAATGGTGTCCTCATTGCCATAGTGCAACTCAAACTGTGACCACAACGACCAGAACTCGTCATCCACCTAAACTGAACACCTCGGAATACCGCAGGGTCACAGAACTGAGAGCAATGACTGTAGATGACTCTGGCTCTCTCCATTTCCCCCAACTTCTCCTCCAATTTGGCAAAGGCAATACTCATTTCTCTACAAATGACACCCCAGACTGACCGACTGTCCCCATCACCCAACACTTGGATGGCCTTCTCGTATATTCCTCGCACACTCGTCATTCCAAACCACTCGGAGGCACGTGATATGTAATGTTTGAACATCTGGGACTCACTATGACCTACACCTTCATTTTGGTCTCCATTGGCACACATTCCGTGGCTCGTTGGTAGATTGCCATGGCATGTCTCCTCAGTCCGTGGTCCTCCTCCATCTGCCCGTACATTGTATAAAAGTCTATTCTTATCACACTGGCCTACGTTGGGCGTATTGGGGAGGACAGTCCTCCAAACACTGCTCAAACAAGTCCCGACATCTCTCCAGTTTGTCTCCCCCCTGCAATTGTCATTTCCATCCCTCACATATCGCCCTATGAACTTGGACAGATACGAATTCCACAGGTCGACCACCACTGGCCACCCAAACAGCCCAATCCCCCTCTCGAATACCTGCCTGTCCATCACTCCCACCACCTGATATGACTGCTCGAAATATTTGTGTTCCTCCATAAACAGGGCGTAGTTCATTATCAACTGAGGGGTGGCTATTCTCAGGTCGAGGATGCTGTCATACACTGCTCTGCATTTCTACAATTTACTATCGACTGTCCCTCAAAGCAGCCGAAACTCTCTTCCAAGTCAGCATAGAGTGACCACAGTTTGAGAGACTTGTGCACTCGGCTGTGGATCGAGTGGGATTTGTCGAAATATGACACATGTCTTCTGTTTTTGGGGGGACTGGTCACTTTCTTGAGGAGGTCGAATGCCTGGGGGATGTTTCTAAGGGTAGAGGGAATATCCCAACTCCTGTCGAATCTCCATCTCTATCCACTCACTCCAAACACTCGCCAAATCCTCCACACAACTAAACTCCACCTCAATCGCCTTTTCAAATACATTCCGCGCCTATTTAAAAATGGCGCGAAAAAATACTTGTATTATATTTCCCGCCTTTTCATAAAACAATGCGAAGGCCACCCACAGTGAATGTGGTTTGCCCACTGCTATTTCGTTATTAATTGTGTGGAGTGCCTCCGTGTACACCTCCACTACCCCCACAGGATCCTCCCTCTCCGCAGCCAGGAGTGCCCTCTGCTGCCAGTTCTCCACGTTGTGAGGGTTTTGTCTGATTTTGACACTGGGAATAAGCAAAGAGGCCTGCCTGTTCAACATGATTGCCCTCCGTTCTATCAAATACTCATATCTGGCTGCACAGTACTCCACGTCGAGTATTTCTGCCTATTAAAGACAACCAACCCTCTTCTGTGGCCTCCTCTCCCAGCTGTTCAATGGCTGCAGATGTGAGGGACTCCTCAAAGTGGGCATATCCCTCATATATTTGGGTAAAGTCACACACTGTCTTCACTTTGACCATTGCCTCCTCATAGACATCCCTCGCCTTATCGAACTGCCCATTCCGAGTGTAGTACTCCACCAGGGAGTTCCACAACACGCCTGTCTGGTCACTGTGCTGGTCTATTCCCTGTCTTATTATCCCATCCACGTCTATCGATGTTATATCCACGTGCTTCACCATCAACTCACATAAATCACCCCACAACTTAACATTTATTAAATTAATAATATATTTAATTAATTTTAAATATATAATTTGAATTTAAACTCATGTGTGTCACCTGATATTTTGATTTGCCATGTTTTGAGACAAATCTCTGGTCATTGATGATATCCATAAGCAGTTTAGCAGCATCATTGTAGTACCCCACACTCCTATAGTAAACAACCACATCTTCTGCACAGTCCCACTTGATCTAACAATAGAACATCACACCTCAATACTTTTAAATAGCGTTTAAACAATTTAAAAGTAGTCAGTGGAACATTACATTGCTTTATAAACCCAATCAAGTGATGCCACATTCTTTTGTGCTGTGTTATGGGCAGGGATATGAGGCATCGGTCGAATGTCCGCCTAGTCCGAGTGATCAGTCCTTCGTGGATAAGCAAATCGAGGTAGTTAAGCCATATTCTGGGCATCTATCAAGTAATCCTGGCTTGTATTACTTTCCCCATAAGTATGAGGGCTCTTTCGTACAATTCGTTTAGTTTCTGATACTCTGGACTGTTCACACACAACAATTTGGTTCGTTCTGTTCGGAAATTGAGGTAGTGGATCCATATTTTATAGCTGAGGTGGTTTCCCGGGGTTTACCTTCCTGGAAGCTCTTTGAGGGCCCGTTCATAGAGGATGTACAAAGTCTCTGGGTTGGAGTCCTCTTTGTGCTCGATGTATCTCAGCCATATTTTTACTGAAAAAGGATTCCGGATTAGTTCTTCTTCAAAGGGAATGTCTGTGTCGTCCTTTTATTTATTATTTTCTTATTTTTTTACAAAAAGTAAGCCTAATTTCATTAGAGCGTCTTCTTTCATGAATATCAATTCGGTCTCCATGTGTGACACCACCAGAAAATAAATTATTAAAATTTTATTATTTATTTTAAATTAATAAAATAATTCCATGTTAGAAATAAATAATTAATATTAATAAATTAAAGAGAACACACATCGTCAATAAACTAACAAATAAACCAACCACCTACCCTTTCTAGTGTAAATGTGGCCACAAGCGAGGACTTGGCTTGTCGTCTGAAAATTACTAGAAAGAATGCCAGGAAAGAATAAACCAGCAGCTCTGTTTATTTTGACAACACACACCACAAAATCGTCCAACGAGAACAGGCCATTCTCATCAGAGTGTTTCAGTACCAAAGACATTGTCGTCCTGTTGCTTATTCTGCTGCCTGTACGGCGGATTGCTCTCCTCAGTTCGAATGTGCTTAGTGTGCCTGAATTGTCAGAGTCAGCCTCTTTGAAGATTGTCTTTATTAGTGGGATAAGGCATACCCTGGCTTGAGTAATTCTGATCCAAAGGTCTCGAAATTCCTCCAGGCCGAGAGAACCGGTCCCATCGGTCTATGAGTCAACGTATAATACCAACGTCGTATAGTGAAATCAATTGTGCAGTGTTTCTCCACGAGAACTCATTTTTACCTATTTTATTATTTAATTAATTATTTTATAATTTATTAAGTAATTGTATAATTAATTAAACCTATAGTTGTTTCTTTGTTCAATAATTTGTAAAGATCATTAGTTTGTATTTCCATGTCAGCACCGGCAGCCTCCCTGAACATTGAATCGACGTCCTCAGTATCATTGATGGGGTCCTTGGGCAATAATATGACAAGGACTCACCACTTGATCAACTTGTTCCTCACTAAAATAATATATTTAAAAATATTAATTAATTATTTTTAAATATTAATTAAATAAATTGTTTATATTTATACACTTCTGTGGTCTCCGTCTCACTGAAGATCCTCACTAAAAATTCCCCGGGAATATTGGGCTCATATGTGGAGACTATAAGGGAATAACTCCCAGCCCTGAGTTCAAATCTCTGAGATATTTCCCTTTTATTACTGTAGGGACCAGAACTCCCAACTAGGCGTTTTTTCCCGCCAAAATTCTCATATAATTAAAAAAATACCTCAAAAACGTGGAAAGCAATGGCCAACATTGACTTCCCTTGGGCAAAGAGTCTCCTCCGGTCTTTCTGAGAGACCGAAATGAGAACTTCCGTGGTCCTCTGCTGAGTCTCTCCAACTTGAAACAAAAACGTGGGATTTGACAAATAAGATTCAAAAATAACCAAAAAAAATTACTTGACTTAATATTTCCCGCCGCGGTGACAAATTTGACCCAGGACCCTTCGAATTGTGTCACCTTCCACTGGTCGATCACGGAATCCGTGACGGAATCTGGCTGGAGGTTGCATACCTCGACAATGGAGTAGTTGGAAGTAAAATCTTTCCAATCCATCCTACAAATCACGGAAAACCCGACCAGAATTCTCCGTCATTTTGACAGACAAGATCAAGTTGGTTTTTTTCCGTGGGAGAGACGAGTCCCCATTCGGGTGACCCATCACTCCACGGACCATTCCACTCAACCTGTCCCCACGGATTCCGCAATCTGACCAACTGGACTTGTTGTCCCAGTCTAGTGAGGGTCACCTATTTTATATGAGTGGAATAACCTCTACAAGTCCTGTCAATGAATAGGCGTGTAACATGATTAGGCCATTGGCTAGTTTGCCCTCCAAAGTGTTGCCCTGATTTGTATATGTGAGAATACTATTATGGCACAGGACATTAAGGATTGTCTTAGAAGGGCTGAGTTGAGTTGGGAAAATAGTTTAGAGGAGGTTCTTGATAGGTCAAATCTCTCTCCGACTCCGCCTGTAAAGTCAATGAGGGCTTCCAAGGCTGAGCCTCCCTCGAGGGCTTGGTAGCAGCCACACATTCTGGGATGGTCAGAGGGACTGACTTGGCGTAGGCTTTCTCTAAAAGGGCAGACCAGAATTCGTCTTTTTGTGCGGATTGCATAAATATGAGTTCACCGTTGAGGGTAGGAAGTCTGTCGTCCACCACCACTTGTTTAAATTCTCCAAAGTGCCAGAACATGAATCGAAATGCTCCAAAGTACTCACTTTCTTCGAAGGTCTGCTCCATTGGGACCACTTTGGCAAACAGGCGTGGGTCAGTAGTGAGGACTGCCACTGCTGCCAACATCCAGCAATCACCTGGCAATTTATTTTATGCCAATTCACCCAGAGAGCCCTGAACAATGTCAAATCTCGAGGCTCCGTCGACTATGAAATTGGGATTCGGGACAATTTCCTGTCATAATTGAGTGAGACTTACTGTCGGACGGACCCACCTGACTTGTCCTTGGATTGTTTTGTTATAAAATAGAGATGAATCGTCTGCAGGAAAGTCCGGGTCTTGGAACAGGGCGTTGTTTTGTAGGCACAATTCTTTTATTTTGTCAAAATTTTGTTCATTTAATTCCAAATTCGTTTTCAGTGGTTTATTTTTTGATTTCTTTTTAAAAATCTAAATCAAGTGAGTTTTATGTGTGGAAATACATTAAACATTTCACTAAAACGCTATCTTTGTATTTAATACTGTTGGAATGTTGTGGTCAGCACCTCTCACTTTAACCACACATCTTTTAACCCTCCAAGTCAGCCACCTTAGACCAACCCTCCGCGTCCATTGCCTTTAATCAGACCCTCTAACCCCAACCACGTGAGACAACCAAACGGAAAATCAAATTCGATACAGAAAATGATTGTCAAAAATTTTGATTATCGAGTTTTTTTGACTATCGACTAACTTAACATCGAGTTTTTTCATTGAGTTTTGTTTGATTATTAATAATGAATTTAGATAGTTGGTAAAAATGATTATCATTAGGGCAACCAAAAGTCAATAATGTCAACTTTTGGTCAACTTTGTCAATTTTTGTATTTTTTGTCAATTTGTAATTTTCTGCTTAAAATATTTATTTAAAATATATAAATATTAATTTTTTACATTCCATAAAAAATGGTTTGTAGAAAAACACAGATTGACGCAAAAACATAAATCGCATATGAACGAGCCTAAAAAGACCCCTCAAAGGTTTTTTCCCACTACTGTTGTTACTAATGATTTTTCGCTCAATCTAACTAAAGCATTTGTTTCAGCAAATATTCCATTATATAAATTACGGAATCCTGCCTTAATAAATTTTTTTAATACTATTGGATTTGTGTTATCTTCAGAATCAAAATGTCAAACAATGTCAAAATTTTGGCAGAAAGACGTGTTAGTGAGATTATCCAATTGTTAATTAATGAAAGGATTTTTTTAATTGTTGATGAGTCTGATGCCGGTAAAGATAAATTTGTCAATATTCTTATTGGGAAAATAACTGATCCCCAAAACAGTTATCTTATTGATTGTATTGTATTAAATTCTTCGCCGAACGCATCAATTGTATGCCAGATTGTGGACGATACGATCCGACATGCAAATATTGAAAGGAAAAATTTTTACTTGTTGTTAACCGACGCGGCAAAGTACATGATTTCAGCAGTAAACACTCTGAAAATTTGTACCCTTACCTATTCCACGTAACATGCATTGCACATTTGATACAAAATTGTGCTTTAAGGATAAAACTAAGTTACCCTACAGTGGATAACTTAATTGCCTCCATTAAAGAACTTGTTCTCAAAAACAGTAGTCGAAGGCAACTATTTTCTGAAATAGGACTACCTCCAGAACCTATTGTTACTAGATGGGGAAGTTGGCTTCGAGCAACCAAGTACTACGTGGAACATTTTCCCAGAGTGTTGGAAATATGCAATTCGTTAAAAGGAGAATCCCTATTGATTCGGAGGGCAAAAGAATCAATAAACCATGAAGGACTTGTTAATGATTTAAAAGAAATATGGAATCAGTATTCTCCACTTGCAGATGTTCTTCCTGAAATTGAGTCCACAAACTTTTCAATCGAGAAGGCTATCAATTTTTTGAAAATACTCGATCTGAAAGAAGATACCTGCAAAATAAAAGAATATATTGATAAAAGAATGAATAAGAATGAAATTATGAAAATTGTTAACGAAGAAAATTTTTCGCCTATGGAAAAGTTGCGACTACTTCAATGTCAGGCAACTACATGTTCTGTGGAGCGTTCATTTTCAATTCTCCATAAAATTTTGGCAAAAGATCGGAATTTTAAACCGGAGAACCTTAAATTTTATATGATTCTTTATAACTCCTGATTTAAAAAAAATTCTTGGCTCTTTTTAGGTCAACTTTTTGGTCAATTTTCGTTTTTTTGGGTCAATTTAGTTGACTTTTAGAGGTCAATTTTTAAATTTTTAGGTCAACTTTTTAATTGCCCTAATTATCATGTATTAATAAAAGGACTACAGAAAAATGGTCATTGGCAGATTGCCAGAGTATTGCCTCTGACTATGGCTATAAATATTCGTTTGATTAAATACTGGAAAGTAACTAATTTTACTTAGTTTTGTCTGGTATATAGAAATATTATTTAATATTGTCTGTTGTATATAAAATTTTTTAAGAGGGTCGATTAAATATTAGAGGGGTCAATAAAAAATCAACGAATAAAAAATCAGGCCAGAAACACGTTTTTTGACACAAAATGATTTTAACTGGATTATAGATCAAACAAATCAGTATCGGGAATCTCAACCACATCCCCCGGGTTGAAGGGGGGCAGACCACTGTAAGGACAACCATCACATCGAAATGCATCTCCGAGATAGCACTACTACTATAACCACACAAATACATTCCCACAAGAAGACCTCATCACACCCTCCGAAACATCCAATCCACACGTACAATTCGCACATGCTCTCCTCTTCTGTTTTGCTGTGTAACTGATCCTCACAGGAGGCAGTTTGTCTTGCTCTTCCAATATCTCATCACTGTTGATCGTCTCTCCCTCTTCCTCGTAGTCAATGTCACTCCAAATATTCGATATTGATGTTCCATTGGCAAAACTCGCCTTCTGGACAGTGATGAATGAGGAGTCGAGTTCATTTGATTGCTGTATGTTTATAAATATTATTGTACGTCTATTGGTGAGAAAAAACCAGCAATCTTGAGTAATCTGATTAGTTTTGTGTCCAATAAATCATTTGATTTCTCGAAAATGAATAAAAGGACTCCTCCAGCGTGTAGTAATTCGTGAAGAGAGGCTAAAAATAAAGTATTTAGTTCGGTTATAAGTATTCCACAGCAAAATATCAATGAATAACGCCTGCTAGAAGATATTACTAGTCATTAGGTTATGTAATCAACTATTTTGTATATTTGTAGGGACAGTAGTATCCCCCAAATGTGTCCATTCGTTTATTTTTGTCTTTATATTGTGGTCATATAGATCATGTTCTCCAATTACTGATAATAGCTGAGCATTGTTGAATAGATCTTCGATAGCCATTTAATAACAAAATGTGCCCACAAGAAAAAAATGTTAATAAATAATTTAACAAAATACAAAATATTTTTTAATAATTTTTTTGAATAATACAAATTATTGTTGATAAAATTATGTTTTTAAATGCTGATGGATAAAAATACTCGAGGAAGACTGCCTCTAATTTTCGTAAAACCGATCTTACTTTACTTACTCTACCAACCCTTCTACATCAAGACTTAACCTTGATTGGAAAAGGGCTGACATAGGCAGACGACATCGAGTTCTGAGAAAACTGTCGAGGAACAAAGTGAAATGGAAGAGATTAACAAAACGCATTCAGAATGGCGAAAAAACTTTATTTAGGTTGTTTTGAAGGTGCGCTTATTAATAATAATAGATCAAAAAAATAAGAAATCAACAGCATTAAAAATTAGATCACCGAGTATATGTTTCTTAAATAAAATAAACTGATAAATAGTTTTATCACAAAACATCGCGTTGAATTAAATTAGTAAAATTCCAAAAAGTAAATAATATTAGTTAATATGAATAGGTACTTATCTGTTTTAGGCGATTGTCTCGCTGTAGGACATTTCACTTTCTCTTTTGTAGGCGATTTCGCTGCCTCTGTTGTAGTTGTTGTAGTTGCCTCTGTTGTAGTTGTCACTGTTATGCCGAATATCTCGAAAATAAGCAAGACTAGAGTTTGATGTCCAGGTGAATTATAATATTTGTCCGTAATATTTAATATAGCGTCACTTTTCATAAGATCAGCGAATTCCTGTTCTAACTTGTATTGTTTCTTTGCAAAAAATAAATAAAAGAATACTATGGTCTCTAAATTCTGTCGAAATTGAGCAATTCCATAATTAGTTCGCAAAATTTCTTCAACTTGTTTCGTAAATTCTATTTAAAATTACTTTTAGATTAAACCTCTCTCATTAATATGTAATCCGGTATCCCCTCGCGATGTAACTATATTTTACTAATACAAATTTACAAAATGGATTATCTCTAATTCCTCCAGCTAAGACCATGTGAAATATAATAAATAAATAACACGTCGTTAACATTTCGAACAGACAAAATATCGCGTTGAATTAAATTAGTCTAGTTTTTTATATTCAATTGTTTCGACGTTCTTTTTTCCTGGAATTTTTTGTCAGTACATCCCAAATTTCTGAAAGTATAATTTCTAATAAGCATTTGTGAGGAAGTTAAGAAACAAGTTGACTTTAAAAAAAGTCGATTTATTTCAAATCCAATTTTTTTCAGGCACTGTATATTGCAACATAAAATATATATTACTTAAAACTTTCTGAATTATTTTTTATACAGTGAATCCTCGCAAATTGGCCACCTCGCAAATTGGCCAATTTTTAAATTGGCCAATTTTTGCACAATTTACTAAGAAAAAAATTAATTTTCTTAGTAAATTGGCCAATTCTCAAATTGGCCACAATTTTTGAATTATTATTTTTTTTAATTAGAAAATAAACTATTTTTTTAATCACATGTCTTATAAAATTTCTCGTGGACGTTATACTCGGCTCACTTTTCTTGAAAAAACACAAATTATAAACTACAAGGAAGAAAATGACAGTGTTTCGTGTCAGCTTCTGGCTGACAGATTCTCACATTTATTCCACAAGACGATCTCGAGAAAGACGATCAATAATCTACTGCTTAATAAAGACTCTATTTTACGGGATTCGAAAATCTATCAAAATTCGTATAAAGCTGCTCACAAACCAAAATTTCCTACGCTTGAAGAAAAATTGATCGAATGGATGGATACAATAGAGTCTAAAGGTATTAATTGAAAACCAATTTTTAGGTGGTTTTTTGAATGATTCCTTAATATCGTGTAAGGCTGCGCATTTTGCCGAAGAGCTACAACTTAGTAACTTTAAAAATTCTAATGGATTTCTGGCAAAATTCAAAAAGAGACACGGTTTTAGAATGCTAAAATTACATGGAGAGATGCGAACAGATAAAGTAGTTGACATTAATTCTTTTCGTGAAGAATTTAAAGAAATTTCTAAATCGTATAAGCCTGATCTAATTTATAATTTGGATGAAACTGCATTATACTACAAGCTTATTCCATCGAAAAGCGTATGCAGAAACCGATTCCAAGGATACAAAAATTTTAAAGACCGTGTGTCTATTATGCTTTGTTCAAACATGACCGGAAGTCATAAATTGAAACCTGTGATGATTGGAAAACCAAAAATGCCTAGATGTTTTAAAAATTTTGACTATCGAGTTTTTTCATTGAGTTTTGTTTGATTATTAATAATGAATTTAGATAGTTGGTAAAAATGATTATCATTAGGGCAACCAAAAGTCAATAATGTCAACTTTTGGTCAACTTTGTCAATTTTTGTATTTTTTGTCAATTTGTAATTTTCTGCTTAAAATATTTATTTAAAATATATAAATATTAATTTTTTACATTCCATAAAAAATGGTTTGTAGAAAAACACAGATTGACGCAAAAACATAAATCGCATATGAACGAGCCTAAAAAGACCATTCAAAGGTTTTTTCCCACTACTGTTGTTACTAATGATTTTTCGCTCAATCTAACTAAAGCATTTGTTTCAGCAAATATTCCATTATATAAATTACGGAATCCTGCCTTAATAAATTTTTTTAATACTATTGGATTTGTGTTACCTTCAGAATCAAAATGTCAAACAATGTCAAAATTTTGGCAGAAAGACGTGTTAGTGAGATTATCCAATTGTTAATTAATGAAAGGATTTTCTTAATTGTTGATGAGTCTGATGCCGGTAAAGATAAATTTGTCAATATTCTTATTGGGAAAATAACTGATCCCCAAAACAGTTATCTTATTGATTGTATTGTATTAAATTCTTCGCCGAACGCATCAATTGTATGCCAGATTGTGGACGATACGATCCGACATGCAAATATTGAAAGGAAAAATTTTTACTTGTTGTTAACCGACGCGGCAAAGTAAATGATTTCAGCAGGAAACACTCTGAAAATTTGTACCCTTACCTATTCCACGTAACATGCATTGCACATTTGATACAAAATTGTGCTTTAAGGATAAAACTAAGTTACCCTACAGTGGATAACTTAATTGCCTCCATTAAAGAACTTGTTCTCAAAAACAGTAGTCGAAGGCAACTATTTTCTGAAATAGGACTACCTCCAGAACCTATTGTTACTAGATGGGGAAGTTGGCTTCGAGCAACCAAGTACTACGTGGAACATTTTTCCAGAGTGTTGGAAATATGCAATTCGTTAAAAGGAGAATCCCTATTGATTCGGAGGGCAAAAGAATCAATAAACCATGAAGGACTTGTTAATGATTTAAAAGAAATATGGAATCAGTATTCTCCACTTGCAGATGTTCTTCCTGAAATTGAGTCCACAAACTTTTCAATCGAGAAGGCTATCAATTTTTTGAAAATACTCGATCTGAAAGAAGATACCTGCAAAATAAAAGAATATATTGATAAAAGAATGAATAAGAATGAAATTATGAAAATTGTTAACGAAGAAAATTTTTCGCCTATGGAAAAGTTGCGACTACTTCAATGTCAGGCAACTACATGTTCTGTGGAGCGTTCATTTTCAATTCTCCATAAAATTTTGGCAAAAGATCGGAATTTTAAACCGGAGAACCTTAAATTTTATATGATTCTTTATAACTCCTGATTAAAAAAAATTCTTGGCTCTTTTTAGGTCAACTTTCGTTTTTTTGGGTCAATTTAGTTGACTTTTAGAGGTCAATTTTTAAATTTTTAGGTCAACTTTTTAGTTGCCCTAATTATCATGTATTAATAAAAGGACTACAGAAAAATGGTCATTGGCAGATTGCCAGAGTATTGCCTCTGACTATGGCTATAAATATTCGTTTGATTAAATACTGGAAAGTAACTAATTTTACTTAGTTTTGTCTGGTATATATAAATATTATTTAATATTGTCTGTTGTATATAAAATTTTTTAAGAGGGTCGATTAAATATTAGAGGGGTCAATAAAAAATCAGGCCAGAAACACGTTTTTTGACACAAAATAATTTTAACTGGATTATAGATCAAACAAATCAGTATCGGGAATCTCAACCACATCTCCAGGGTTGAAGGGGGGCAGACCACTGTAAGGACAACCATCACATCGAAATGCATCTCCGAGATAGCACTACTACTATAACCACACAAATACATTCCCACAAGAAGACCTCATCACACCCTCCGAAACATCCAATCCACACGTACAATTCGCACATGCTCTCCTCTTCTGTTTTGCTGTGTAACTGATCCTCACAGGAGGCAGTTTGTCTTGCTCTTCCAATATCTCATCACTGTTGATCGTCTCTCCCTCTTCCTCGTAGTCAATGTCACTCCAAATATTCGATATTGATGTCCCATTGGCAAAACTCGCCTTCTGGACAGTGATGAATGAGGAGTCGAGTTCATTTGATTGCTGTATGTTTATAAATATTATTGTACGTCTATTGGTGAGAAAAAACCAGCAATCTTGAGTAATCTGATTAGTTTTGAGTCCAATAAATCATTTGATTTCTCGAAAATGAATAAAAGGACTCCTCCAGCGTGTAGTAATTCGTGAAGAGAGGCTAAAAATAAAGTATTTAGTTCGGTTATAAGTATTCCACAGCAAAATATCAATGAATAACGCCTGCTAAAGGATATTACTAGTCATTAGGTTACGTAATCAACTATTTTGTATATTTGTAGGGACTGTAGTATCCCCCAAATGTGTCCATTCGTTTATTTTTGTTTTTATATTCTGGTCATATAGATCATGTTCTCCAATTACTGATAATAGCTGAGCATTGCTAAATAGATCTTCGATAGCCATTTAATAACAAAAATGTGCCCACAAGAAAAAAATGTTAATAAATAATTTAACAAAATTTTTTTGAATAATACGAATTATTGTTGATAAAATTATGTTTTTAAATGCTGATGGATAAAAATACTCGAGGAAGACTGCCTCTAATTTTCGTAAAACCGATCTTACTTTACTTACTCTACTAACCTTTCTACATCAAGACTTAACCTTGATTGGAAAAGGGCTGACATAGGCAGACGACATCGAGTTCTGAGAAAACTGTCGAGGAACAAAGTGAAATGGAAGAGATTAACAAAACACATTCAGAATGGCGAAAAAACTTTATTTAGGTTGTTTTGAAGGTGCGCTTATTAATAATAATAGATCAAAAAAATAAGAAATCAACAGCATCAAAAATTAATCTCTTATATGTTTCTTAAATAAAATAAACTGATAAATAGTTTTATCACAAAACATCGCGTTAAATTAAATTAGTAAAATTCCAAAAAGTAAATAATATTAGTTAGTATGAATAGGTACTTATCTGTTTTAGGCGATTGTCTCGCTGTAGTACATTTCACTTTCTCTGTTGTATGCGATTTCGCTGCCTTTATCGTAGGCAATTTCGCTGCCTCTGTTGTAGTTGTCGATGCTTCTGTTGTGGTTGTTGTAGTTGCCTCTGTTGTAGTTGTCAGTGTTATGCCGAATATCTCGAAAATAAGCGAGACTAGAGCTTGATGTCCAGGTGAATTATAATATGTGTTCATAATATCTAATATAGTGTCACTTTTCATAAGATCAGCGAATTCCTGTTCTAAATTGTTTTGTTTCTTTGCAAAAAATAAATAAAAGAATACTGTGATCTCTAAATTCGGTCGAAATTGAGCAATTCCATAATTAGTTCGCAAAATTTCTTCAACTTGTTTCGTAAATTCTATTTAAAATTACTTTTAGATTAAACCTCTCTCATTAATATGTAATCCGGTATCCCCTCGCGATGTAACTATATTTTACTAATACAAATTTACATAATGGATTCTCTCTAATTCCTCCAGCTAAGACCATGTGAAATATAATAAATAAATAAAACGTCGTTAACATTTCCGAACAGACAAAAATCTAGTTTTTTATATTGATTTTTAGACGTTCTTTTTTCCTGGAATTTTTTGTCAGCACATTCCAAATTTCTGAAAGTTTGATTTCTAATAAGCATTCGTGAGGAAGTTAAGAAACAACTTTACTTTAAAAAAAGTCGATTTATTTCAAATCCAATTTTTTTCAGGCACTGTATATTGCAACATAAAATATATATTACTTAAAACTTTCTGAATTATTTTTTATATTTATTTTGGCGACCCATGCTGTTATTTTTTTAATATAATCTAGTCCAGCGGTTCTCAACCTTTTTTAGACTGGGGACCACTTTTGCACTATAAAATTTTGTGGGGACCACCTTAATAAAAATAAACATTTTTTGGTATTAACGCACAATTTTTGGCCTCCTCGCCAGGTTTAGACATGTTCGAATATTTATTATAAAAATAACATGAACATTATGAAAATAACAGAAAATTTAATAGTAATTTAGTGAGATTTCTGATCTTGTTTGCTCAGAATAATTTTACTTATATCAGGCTCTATGTTCGACAAAGCTACTCGCATATCATCTTGTACCCGTAGTCTATTTCTATATTTTGTTTTTAGAAAAGTCAGACACGACATTTCTATATTTTGTTTTTAGAAAATTAAAATTACAGCATATGATGGTTCTAATCTCGGTTTATCTTGAGATTTATTAAACCACTCAATCTTTGGCTGTGAATCAAACTTCGTTCTTTTGACTTTAAAATATTCATGTGAGGAAGAATTTTCTGGGTGTACAGACTCTTTGTGGCGCCTAAGTTGAGAAGGTTTCAGTGAATTGTTTCCCAAAATTTTATGGCAAATCATGCATTTTGCCTTTATTTCATTATTTGGGGCAATGAATTTAGTGAATCCAAATTGTACGTAAGAATCCGACCAAAGACGACGATTCTTGTTAACCATAAATAGAATGATAAACCACGCTAATCAAATCAGATTAATTTCAATGTTTTTGATTTATACTTAATTGTACAATTAGTTTTAAATTTAATATATTGTTATTTTTCGAAAATTCCTGGGGATCACTAAAAATTTTCTGGGGACCACGGTTGAGAACCGCTTGATTAATTTCAATGTTTTTGATTTATATTTAATTGTACAATTAGTTTTAACTTAATATATTTTTATTTTTCGAAAATTCCTGGGGACCACTAAAAATTTTCTGGGGACCACGGTTGAGAACCGCTGATTTAAAGCATCAAAATAAATTTAAAGTAGTCGCAGTGACATTTGTCTCTTATTGTAACAAATTTTAAACTAAATTATAGTGTACTTATGCCTAAAAATAACCTTCGGATTTTAAAAAAGCTAAAATATTTGTGAAAATATTCTAAAGAGTTTACAATTACACCAAATGGAATGCTTTTTTGTAAATTATGTAATGCAAATGGAATGCTTATTAAAAGAGCGAAAGAATGTTTATTTAATGAACAACTTCATAAAGATCTAACGACGATAATATCACAATATTCACCTTTATTACATTTGCTTGATGATTTAGAATCGACCAATTTTACTATAAAAAAAGCATTTAATTATTTGAAAACATTGGATTTTAAAGAAGACGTGTGTGGAATAAAAAATTATATTATCAAAAGGATGAATTCCAATGATATCACAAAAATTATGAATTTCGATGATCATTCCATTTCACCTTTAGATTATTCTTTGTTGATTGGATGTCAGGCAACATCGTGCGCAGTAGAACGATCATTTTCGATTTTTAACAAAATCTTCACCAAGGATAGGAATTTTAAAGTGGATAATCTTAATAATAAAATGGTATGGTGTGTGTCTGTCTGTCTGTCTGTCTGTCTGTCTGTGTGTGCACACCAACTTCAAATTGGCAATACGATGTCCTCGATACATGATGAGGTATCCTTAAAACCTTCCCCCCAAAAAAATTAAAAAAAAATTTTCTGCATTTTGGTTAAAATGAACAACTACAATGTCCTCGACTTACATGATGAAGTCCTTAAAACCTTCCCCCAAAAACAAATTAAAAAAAAAATTTTCTGCATTTTGGTTAAAATGAACAACTACATGTCCTCGACTTACATGATGAAGTCCTTAAAACCTTCCCCCAAAAAAATTAAAAAAAAATTTTCTGCAATTTTGGTAAATGAAAACTACAATGTCCTCGACTTACATGATGAAGTCTTAAAATTCCCCCAAAAAAAAATAAAAAAAAATTTTCTGCATTTTGGTTAAAATGAACAATACAATGTCCTCGACTTACATGATGAAGTCCTTAAAACCTTCCCCCAAAAAAAATTAAAAAAAAATTTTCTGCATTTTGGTTAAAATGAACAACTACAATGTCCTCGACTTACATGATGAAGTCCTTAAAACCTTCCCCCAAAAAAATTAAAAATTAAAAAAAAATTTTCTGCATTTTGGTAAAATGAACAACTACAATGTCCTACTTACATGATGAAGTCCTTAAAACCTTCCCCCCAAAAAAAATTAAAAAAAAATTTTCTGCTTTTGGTTTAAAATGAACAACTACAATGTCCTCGACTTACATGATGAAGTCCTTAAAACCTTCCCCCAAAAATCAAAAAATTTATTTTCTGTTTTGATTAAAATGAACAACGCGAATGTCCTCGACATTCATGATGAGGTCCATTAAAACCTTCAAGGCAAAAATCTCACGTATTAAGAATATCCTTGATGAAAACGACAGCGAGAATATTAACAATGATGAACTCCCAATTATTCGCGATAAAGAAATTCAATTCATCCTATGTTTTTCTCTCTTAAAATTAAATGCATATATCATTATCGACCATGAATCAAAATTAAAGCTATTATCATATTTGACTTTGACAGAATGTGCAATCACAGATTGCACGACTTTGAATAGAGTGTGCAATTAACAGATTTTGAAAAACCACTTTGATAGTTGAAACCACATTAGCACAATCATTAACACAATTTACCACCAATTGACGCACGACCTTGAATAGAGTGTGCAATTAACAGATTTTGAAAAACACTTTGATAGTTGAAACCACATTAGCACAACCATTAACACAATTTACCACCAATTGACAGCGCAATCAGAAGAATTTGCGTAAAAATATTAACTATTTACTTGAGTTTTTCGTAAAGATAGAATTTATTTTCGGTATGCCTCTTTTCCTCCTAACTTTTTTATTATTCAAAAATAATTTTTTAAATAGATAACCGAAGGAGGAAAAACGAAGCTGAAGAAAAAACGGTCAGCTTAATAAGGTAATTAATTAAATCTTTTTTGTGTGGTCGCTTTTTTGTGTGTCGCTTTCTTGCCTGCCGCATTTCCGCCTGCCGCATCTCCCCCTGCCCCATTTCCGCCAGTAAAAACAAAAAAAAAAAAAAAGGAAATTACAAAGGAAAAATGAAAAAATTAATATAAAAAAAAATAAACCACAAAAAATGAAAAAAAAAGTGTGCAATGACAATAAACAAGGCCCAGGGACAGTCATTAAAGGTAGTTGGGTTATTTTTAGAGAGTGAGTGCTTTTCACATGGACAGCTGTATGTGGGATGCTCGAGGGTAGGCAGAAGAGAAATTTATTCATATATGCCAAGGAAGGACGGACGACAAACATCGTTTATCACAGGCGATAGAATAGGGTTACATTTAACCAGGTAGTTTTATACCATCTACATAAACTTATAGTTGTTTGATGAAACAGGCCCTCCGCAGGAGCTAGGTCGCGGTGAGCGAAGCGAGCTGCCGAGCTAGTGTAAAATATTACTTAATTGTAAATAACTCGATAAACGATGAATAAAATTACTTTAATTTCCTCAAAAAGCTGGGTCGTCTGATTTCTCGCAAGAGAAACGACACGCGTGAGTGTGGATGGCTCCTTCAGAGGATTTCCCTTGCCATTGTACGTGGAAACTGTTTCTCCATCTACGAGGCGGGGAAGTCCTCTTGTTAACTCTCTTTTCTCTCTGTTTTCTTTTAAGAAATAAAAACATTTCATTAAAAAAATTACTTTAAATTTTCATAAACGTAGTTTATATATGAAAATAAAGTAGTATTTTTACGGTCAATTATTTGGTCAATTTTTAAAATTTTAAGGTCAATTACATTGACTTTTTAAGGGAAATTTTTATTTTTTTTCAAGTCAATAAAAATGTTGCTCTAGTAATGACCAATGGCTGCAGAAATTCTATTTTATGGTTGACATAACATCAGAATTAAACAAACTTAATTCAAAATTGCAAAGGAGTGGAAATATTGCATTTTTCATGTACGAGGAAGTGATATTATTTGAAAAAATTAATTCTGTTTGAAGAGGATATAGAACAAAATAT
>NW_021831681.1:5000-34593 GCF_006345805.1 Octopus sinensis | reverse complement strand
AAATCCATGACTTACCGTTTTCGACTTCTCTTCCATTTTTCCTATTCTTGAATCTTGATGAAGAATCACGATCGTCAGAACGAGAAGAACCCCAAAAGCTATGAGAGAAGAAATGGAATAACGCTGCGAAATATTCCTGGACAGTTGTGCGAAATCCATTCTGGTGACAGTTGTCGGTCGTACGTGATACTTCGTGTGGCTTCAACAAAAGATCGAGATGCGAGGTTTAATCTGAAGACCTGTAACTGAATTCCACGTATTTATTGAGCGCACAACAACCCAGCTCTGGCATAGATCTTATCGTAAATTTATGAACCAATGCGATTGGTGGAACTGTAAAAGTGGGCGTGAACTTGTCTGAGAGGTTTAATTATTGGAAAGAGATGGTTTGATATTGTCACACAATAATTAGGAAAATATTTTGATGAATGAGAGACACGTGTAAAGTGAAATGATTCCTGTTTCTGGATATATTATGATATATTTATTTACTAATGTTGTTATTTAATTTTATTTGTTTATTCTTGGGAAACTGTTTTAATATTCAGTGTGGGAAGTATTTCGTTCAACCAACAAATACACAGACACAAAGACACACAAACGCATACACACACACTGACACGCAAACAGACACGGACACACACACACACAAACACACACTGACACACACACACCAATAAACACTGACACACACACACAAATTAACAAACACACAGACACACACTGACACACATACACACACTCACACATAGACACACACAATGACACACACACTGACAAACACTCACACACACACACTAACACACACACACACTCACACACACACACACATACACTCACACTCACACACTGTTTTAATATTCAGTGTGGGAAGTATTTCGTTCAACCCAAACAGTAATCGCAAGACTTAATCTAATGAAGTCTAATGTTCGGATTGGATTCTTCACAACAAGCGTTAATCGGATTAGAAAAGTTTTATGGGAATATCAAAATCAAAACCTACCAATTCCCACCCACCCATACATATATACACACACACATACATACATGCATACATACATGTATACATACATACATGCATACATACATACATACATACATGCATGCATATATGTATACTTACATGTATGTATGCACACATGTATGCACGCATGTAGGTATGAATGTAAGCATGTATATATCGATAGACATATATACACATACATCCATATATACATACATACTTACATCCATATATACATACATACATACATACATTCATACTTGGTGGCTGCCCCCTCATTATCGAGCATGGCCATTGCTCGGTGCTTAATCAATGTTGTTATCGTGCAATGCCTGTGCATGAAGATTTTTTTAAAGCGAGGAAAGGCTGTGCACTGAGTCAATCCCACTCACTAATCAACAGCAGCCATAATCCGAAAAGAAGAATAATTCAACATCATCGGTAACCACTGAGCCGCAGGTTTTATGTCGGAGTTATCCCAGTTACCTGAGTTAGCCTCTCCTAGAAGGATGCCCTAACAAAGGCTAGAAGTCCTTCACTCCCTGTGGTTTAACCGCACGATCGAGTATTCAGTCCGATTATTTCTATGTCCCCGCGCATGATACAGTCTTAAGACATTTATTGGATGGCCGTTGACTCAAGAATTCCTCCGCTCTTTGACGGGTTTTGTTTTTCATCCCGCAGGGTTTCCAGTAAACACCCTCTTCACCAAGCAAGCTTGGTTGCGTTGCCGGTTTAGTCGCCGACGACCCGAAAATGCAACAGGTTGTACTGGGTTACATGTTACCAGTAGCACTCGAAAGAGACCTGACATACATACATACATACATACATACATACATACATACATACATACATACATACATGCATACATACATACATGCATACATACATACATGCATACATACATACATA
Source organism: Octopus sinensis (assembly GCF_006345805.1). Taxonomy (NCBI): domain Eukaryota; kingdom Metazoa; phylum Mollusca; class Cephalopoda; order Octopoda; family Octopodidae; genus Octopus; species Octopus sinensis. The sequence continues at coordinate 32,675 of NW_021831681.1, read as the reverse complement.
CATACATACATGCATGCATGCATCCATACATACATACATACATACATACATACATACATACATACATACATGCATACATACATACATGCATACATACATACATGCATACATACATACATACATGCATACATTCATGCATGCATACATGCATACATACATGCATACATACATACATACTTACTTACATACATGCATACATACATACATGCATACATACATACATACATACAGACATACATACATGCATTCATGCATACATGCATACATACATGCATACATACATACATGCATCCATACATACATACATACATACATGCATGCATGCATCCATACATACATACATACATACATACATACATACATACATACATACATACATACATACATGCATACGTACATACATACATACATACATACATACATTCATACATACATACAAAAATATCCTGTTCATGTTGTTGAAATTCCAATGAAAGATACTTGGAACTAAGTTAGAAGCCGTCTCTCTTTCTGTTGGCCATAAATATTCTATTAAAACCGAATAATGACATTCATACATATTTTTAGCTAGTCATTATCACTAGCTTTGAATATGTTTCTTCTTGTTTTATAAATCATAGCAAAACATACAGGTACAGCGTCTCCCATTTGAAACTCAATTCGCAAGTGCACCTTCCGTATGGACTGCATATGTACGACGGAATTCCATAGTTATGATTAAATATTCTTAGATGAAGCATATTAGACCCCTCAGATATAGTTTGACCAAATTTAATATATATATGTGTATGTGTGTCTGTGTGTGTGTGTGTGTGTGTGTGTGTGTGTGTGCGCGCGTGTGTGTGTGTGTGTAACACTCTCGGTTTGGCCCTCGAAATAAGGTTAATTCGAAATAAGCTACAAAATAAATCTTACATCCATGTCAGATTTCAACAAAGTCCCATAATTTTTCCTATTGTAATGGCGGGTTGCATATGCAGCTGCGCATGCTCTGTACAGCTTAAACACCTGGCGGTCGTTTTAACTGTCTAATTATGCCGCTGAATCAAAAGATGAATTTGAAGATCTACCAGCGTCCGTATTCTCTGCAATTGTTTACGATTTACAACCAGGAAAATATTTGTAATCTAGAGAAACGAATGCAGATTTACCCATCAGACTAATAATAGTGGGATAGTAAACATTAATAATCTTTAATCTTTATTGCAGCTTGATGCTGTTAACCGAAACCTTCGTTTATCTGACAAATATTCGACACACTCCAACATACTGTCATGAATCCTATTGGATATAACGTGACGGTCACAACATCTCAGCCTTCTTACACACAGCATCCGTGCTTGCCCTGACTATATTTGCTCTCTTTACTCTCACTTTTATGGGTTTTGTATTCGTTTCGCATGAAATCTATTCAGCTTCTAGGATCCATCCTTTCTTCGAGTCTGGTATGTTTACGTAGATGAGTGAAAGAAATCGTCGTATTTGATGATCTCTGCTGTCGAAATGAGGCAATTTTTCTGGTTGATTTCATTTCTTATTCTTGTATATCAGCGTTTAGTATATGATGTGTATGTTGTGTGCATCGAGTTTCATTTTGTCTTATTTTGAAGAGAGGTGGGAATTTGTGATATAGATATAGGTTGGCAGGACCAATACTCATTTATACTGTCTTTGAGGGATTGATCGTGTAAATTCCACATTCTCAGAAAGCTAAATTGAACATTTTGTGATATTTCTAAAGTAGACGATAAATAGGTTTTATAAGATATGGGTTTGGAATGGATCGGAAAGCTTTCCTGATTAATAACGGCAAAGAATGGATTGTGTGGAAGTATCTGGTTGTTGTTGAAAGAATCAGTTAAGTTCTGTGCTATGCAATGTAGCGGTTCATGGCTCCTTGTCAGAATCCGAGCTGTAATTTGAAAACCAAGATGTCGGAGATAGTAGCGTCGAGTATTAGAAATTCTAAGGCTGTGCATGAAAGCTGATATAATTCTATGGTGGTACTTTATTTGGGGTTTGTTGAATCATGAGACAGAAGACAAAATACAGTTAAACAAAATAACATTTTATTTCAACGATAAGTTTGATAAACTGAAATCTTACAAAATGTTTTCTAGAATCATTTCGACAGATTTAGATTTTTCTTGTTTTTGAGGATATTTCTGGCATTCTACGTCGCCTCTTTTGTATTGTTTGAATATCTTCTGTAAACTAGTACAACAGTTTATTGTAACGATAGACATACTTTGAAGTAAATATTAGGTAAAACAATTAAAATTTTATATTATTTCTTTTAATTCACAGACATATTTTCATATGGAACCGAATTTAATTTCTATTCAATATTTACTGCACACAACGCAGGTTAATTCGTGACCATTGACAAACGGTGGACATGGCAATGAACCACAAGCAGCCTGAACGAAATATAAAACAGCTCCATTTTCGTCTCTGTAACCTGCTGGATCAGCTTCTGGTGCATAGTCCACACACACATATTCTAGTCTGCCCTTTTCTTCGTGATTACTGGACATCAAATATCCTGAATACTCAGCTGTCCAACCAGCGTAACACTCATTCCTGCCTGGTAACATCATAACAACAGCAGGTTGTCGTGTCAAACAGACAGCGCACGGAACGTTGTGATCATGAAGTGATTTAGCGTTAGCAAAAGAAAAAATAGTATTGGTGTCGTATGACTGTAGTTGATATTCACTGCCATAAATCCAACCCGCATTTTCCCCTTTTGCAGTATAATTGGCCCAAATGGGGTCGTTGGGTAGGCATAAGAGATTATTTCCGCCACCTGTCTTGTCAAAATTTTGTCCACCAGCCCACCTTGAATTAGTAAGAATAAATCAAGTAAAAAAGATATAGGCAAAATTATATATGAAATAACGGAAACATTCATTACAGTTTGACCCTTAAAAGGAGCCATGTTTAGTCACGTGTGAACGAATTGTGGTGTATGTGTTAGTGTTTATGTAAGTGTAAGCTGTGTGTTGCTGGATGGGAGTGCGCATGTGTTCGCAGCTGTGCGTTCTCTTCTCTTTATATATATATTTGTGTGTGTGTGTGTGTGTGTGTGTGTGTGGACGGTTAAGTAATCGTGGTTGTGATGTGTATTGCAGGGGGTACATGTTCGTGTGTGGATGTCAATAAACGGAGAAAGGAAAGGGATATTGTAACGCATGTGGTCGTGATTTCCCGAAATGAAAAGATGTCGTTCCCGTTTGAACGGGAAAATTGTTGGTGATGGGAATTGCATGTGGTTTGAGAGTAGAACAATACGAGAGACGGTGACATGCAGAGAACTGGTGGGTAAGAGGGGATGAAATACTGTTTAGCCGACCATACGGTGTGTGTCTGGCTATATCCATCGGTTTGTCTGGGACGAGTCAGGCCTACCACGAGACGGTAATACCACATACTATAATATTATGATCACAGAGATTTTATTTCATGCAAAGCATGAACTGAGGTGGAGTGAATTTTGAAGCTCATTGATGGTGCGTAGTGCTAAGAAGAATGGACAGCGGAGTGGGCGACCGATAAACGATATGTGTAGGGTTTATAGAGAGCAGATTCACAAAGGATGCGAGATTGGTTGGAGAAGATGTGGGAAGCAATAGCTTTGAATTGGATGTGCCGGCGATACCTTACAAAGATATACTGGACAATTAATGAGGGGAGGTGGTGCATGAAAGAGAGAGGTTTGAGGAATAGGGCGATATCGGTAAGGCGGAGAAGATTAGAAGTGCAATATGTACTCACTGGGTTCCCTCAGTGGTACTTGGTCCCTCCATATTTGGCATAATACATACGGCCCTTAGTTAGCTTTGTCCATTAGTTACAGTGTATGGGTTGTCCAGTCCACATTGTACATTCTGCGTTCATTTGATTAACCCTATACATTCGTTCATCAATTGATTGTAGTCTATAACTACAATCAATAGACACTCTAGTTAATGATAGTCAAGTGGCCACTTTTCAGTTCTGGTCACTCACGTATAATACCACCATCCGTATCCAGTACACTTGATCACCAGTTAGCAGCCTCGGTATTTGATATCTACACTCCATACAAGTCAGCCAGGAGTCCTTGATCGCTGTACTGGATTCCAGTCTAGTCCTATCTATAATTATCGTAGAGATATCTATATTCTGAGGTTAGACAACATCATTTTCACCTGTCCGAACCGAAGTAGACAACATTTAAATTCTGATTTGACCAAATACCTACAAAGAAGTAAGCAGTCTTGTGCAGTCTCAACAGGGTCTATAGGTATCGTTTGAAACGTGATATATCACATGATTTGCTTGAGTGTGCGTGCGTGCGTGTCCGTGTGTGAGAAACGGAAAGAGAGGGGGCGACAGAAAGAGAAAATGAGAGGAATAAAAAGAGAAGAAGAGAAAGATAAAGAGAGAAAGAGTGAACAGAAGTATAGTTTATACTAACCGTCATATACAAGGTTTGAATAAGGAGGACAACTTGTTCTGCCCCACCGGGTATACAATGATCCGAGACCGGGTTCTGTGAAATTTAAAATGAAATAATTTAGTTTAAAATAAAGAATTCTTGAATCCTATACAAAGGAAGTTGTTGGCTTGGAAGGAATTGATAGAGAGGAGATACATTTAGAATTTAAGAGAGAAAGAATGAGTGAATGAATGAAAATCAGAATGAAAGAAGTAAATGATTCGCTAAGAATAAATTTTAAACGAAGAAAATTAGTCATTTGTCTATTGAGCCTGTTGTTGACGTTGATGTCAACGAATTGAGAGATTAATCTCAGAATATCAGAATGTGTATTTGTCTCCCTTAAAAACGGATGTTTGTTTTGTAGTTGAACTTGGATGTGAGTATATATATATATATATATATATATATATATATCTTTACTCTTTTTTCTTTTACTCTTTTATTTGTTTCAGTCATTTGACTGCGGCCATGCTGGAGCACCGCCTTTAGTCGAGCAAATCGACCCCGGGACTTATTCTTTGTAAGCCCAGTACTTATTCTATCGGTCTCTTTTGCCGAACCGCTAAGTGACGGGGACGTAAAACACACCAGCATCAGTTGTCAAGCAATGCTAGGGGGACAAACACAGACACACAAACACACACACATATACATATATATATATACATATAATACGACATGCTTCTTTCAGTTTCCGTCTACCAAATCCACTCACAAGGCATTGGTCGGCCCGGGGCTATAGTAGAAGACACTTGCCCAAGGTGCCACGCAGTGGGACTGAACCCGGAACCATGTGGTTGGTAGCAGCAGCTACTTACCACACAGCCACTCCTGCGCCTATATATATATATATATATATATATATATATATATATAATATATACATATATATATACATTTATATATATTTGTGACAATAAAAATGATTAAGTCCTTCTTTTATAGATATGTTGGCAATATTATCAATTCTTGGCACCTGATTTGCCATTTACGAATATCAGCTTGGTGTTTGGCGCGAAGAGAGTCCGTTTCCTTCCAGAAGACTAGTATGGCCACCCCAATTATGTGTGTGGGGCGATTCCACCCAATCAATACTTCTTGCGGTTATCAGCGTCAAAGTGTGCACGGAAGTCTCCTTGTAAGACAAATGACTTTACCCCAAATATATCCAAAGCTGCAGTGACTTTGTTAAGGAAGCATTTGTATTTGCCCTCGCTATTGGGTGCATTTACTTCCAACAGCTACACCACTCCTTCATTCATAGCGCTTTGTATCGTCCGGTTTTGACAGTCTAATTCTCAATTATGAACGGTTGATCCCATCTGGACCTGCTTCGGTGTTTGGAAGACGCATATTTTGTATTCCGTCCCCATTCATCTCAGATTGAGTTGGGTGGAGACTGCAATATATTCCCGAATCGTCTCCTCCAATCAAGATCCGGGGGCAACTGCTTTTATCCCACTCGATGGATGACGCGGTATGGCTATTTCTTCGAGCCCTTAGCGTTCTGTAAGTATATGCAGCAAACAGCGATGTCAAATACAAATCCTTCCTAAGCAAATTCACCTCAGCTTTAGATATATTTGGGGTAAAGTCATTTGTCCTGCAAGGAGACTTCAGTGCACACCTTGGCACTGATAACCGTGAGAAGGATTGATTGGAAGGAATGTCGTCAGTGAACTTAATGGAGAGGTCATAGCAGCCTTCATTGCAGGATACACACTTCTCCTCTCTATGGTATAGATATTCTTTTAAGACAGGGATATTTATAAGGGTGCCTGATTTAGAAATACTTGGTGACAGAGGTTTCTGATAGATTTCGGTCATCTTTCACTCTTTGCTGAACGTTCGGGTAAAAGGAAGGGTGGAGTTGTCAACTCGTCACTACCTAAATGTCTAAAAACCTGAAAATTCCTACAGTCTGCAGAACACTGGAAATTGGTAAGTCTAGTGCGACCTACAGAATACAGTTGGAAGCCGCAGTGGATGCTGGAATCAGAAACGAAAATGTGGAGACATTTGCATCCAAATTGAGAGTGACCCGCCTGAATGAAGTTGGACCTCGAAATGGATTCGTGATTGTATTATGTTTTTCGGCAGGTTCTTCTTCGTTTGAAGGCTTATTTGAGCTAAACTCACTTAAAAGTGATAAAGCTGCTGGTGAAAAGCACGTTCGGCTTGATATTTTCGAAACTTTAAATACAGATGGTATTCTCTGAGTGACCCATGTATGCTAGGTGGATGAGACCTCTGGAAAAAACACCAAGGCAATGGTAATATGGGGTGACAATCATAATCTTTTCAAATTGAGACCAAAGAGTGTATTCTAATTATAGAAAATCTACACTAAATGTCAGGAATAGATATGTAGGGAAATTGTCGCGCCCAAGATTACCGTCTTGGACGAAGTACACCCGACCAGAGATTCGTTCAAGACTGATCTTCCAGCCAACATTGAATTATTTCCAAGGTTTATACGCTGTAAACCACGGAAAGGCTCAAGATCACGTGCCCTGGGGCATGTTGCGGATGGTTTACCAGGAGGGTGAGTTTAATGGGTATATACTGGTTGCCATAAAATACTTATATGGATGTTCAAATGATTGTATTTATGGGCTTGGTACAATTATCGACGTAGCACTGCATGTATACTCATATACACACAATAAAAGGCATATAAGTATATAAGAATAACATTTTATTTAGGAAATTATTGTAAAGTAGAACATAGTTTTAAATAAATTCAGGCAAGTGTCTTAGTATATATTTTGTGGACATATGGATAGTAATGTGGAACTAATTCAAAGTTGGTGAAATTATAAATCATTAGTTAATGAGTCACGGGTAAAAGACTTTAGCCATAAAATTAGTTCTTACTTGGTGTGTCATCAGGTTTATCGTCGAGAGATTTCTTGGAGATGAAACGGTTCTTTGAAAAAATAGAAATAGCATCATATAAATAGAACTTCAGGATATTTATTATCGTTTCGAACTTAAAACAATGCAATAGATAACAACATATTCGGACAGGTATCATTGCCAACACAACCATGTCAACCCCTTAGGAATCTTCTAGAAGGCGCTTCAATTCAGTCAAACGACTTCTTGAACAATATCAGACAATACAACTCTGCATTTCAAATGACATCGTTTGGTGAATCTAAGAAGATAGATAAACATGAATTTACGCCCACGTCAAAGTTCAAGGGCAATATATGCCTACACGCGCACACACACAAATGAACAACCACAGTTCCTCCAAATTTACTCTATGAGTGATGTAGGACAACAAACCCGACGTGAAGTGTCAAAATTTCCGATGATGGGCCGTGTTAGACACAGCGCACACTGCTGCAAAGGAGAGTATATCCACTGACAGCATTTCGGTGCGTTCAAAAATCACACAAACCCCACCTCCAATTTTGCATGACAGGTTAGGGCCTGAAACACTCCAAACGGACGCATAGCATGTTGCTTAGTCGAGTTAGCCCAGCATTTACTCAACAAATGTTTTGTTGTCAATGTTGCACTTTCCCATATCACCTGTTTCAAAATGACTGGAATATATTATATACCATCTTTGCCATTTGAATCCCCAGCAATACCGGGTATGTCTTCAAGTACACACACACACACGCACACATACACACACACACACACACACATATACACACACATATTTCTACACATATATATATATATATACACTCACACATGTATATATATAGTTAAATTTAATCTAAACAAGAAAGCACTAAAAAACACAACAATGCGAGGACGTGGAACAAATATAGTAATATTTGACGCTTAGGAAAGAAGGGAAGGAGGAGGGTTTAACGTTTCGAGCAGAGCTCTTCGTCGGAAACATACGAGGAGGGAAGACAGAGGAAAAAAAATCGCCAACGGTACACACGCCGTCACATTTTGAATGACCGGAAGAAAATTGGGGAAGAAAAGTTCTTTCAAAGACAGGAGAGTGGTAGAGGATGAGGAATGTGTGTGTAAGTATGGATAAGAGCGTGATCGTAGGTCTGCATGTCCGTGTGTGTGTATGTGCGTATGTGTGCAATGATGACACGTGTGTGTGTGTGTGTGCATGTGTGTGTGTATGTGTGTGTGGTTGTGGCTGTTAAACTTTGCGTGTTGTAGGGTTAGTAGTGTTAAGATCAAGGGAGAAGGAATTGGGCGTGGCTCCTTTTGTCTCTACCCCAGGTCAAGTAGTAGGTACCGCTAGTGTGAAGTATGTGTGTGTGTGCGTGTATGTATATGTATCGTGTGTGTGTTTTGTTTGTAGTGTGTGTGTATGTATGTGTGTGTTCGTGTGTGTAGGCGTAGAGTTAGGGTGTTTGGCGAATAACTATGCTTTACTTTCTGTATGTGTGCGTGTGTGTATGTGTGCAATGATGACACATGTGTGTTTGTGTGTGTGTGTATGCGTAGAGTTTGGGTGTGTGGCGAATAACTGTGCGTTTGTGTGTATACATGTATGTATAATTGTGTGCGTGTTTGTATATTTGTGTGCCGTGTGTATGGGATGTATGTGTGGGTTCATTTATGTGTATGTATGTATGTGCATGCGTCTCACATGTTCATGTAGCTGTGTGTGCGCGTACACGTGCGTTTGTATGTGTGTGAGTAAGCGTATATAGGTGTATATACCTGTATCCGTGGATGTGAGTTTTCGGTGTGTGCATTCGTGTGTGTGTGTGTGTGCGCATGTTTTTGCGTGCGTGTGTGTGTGTCTGTGTCTATATGTGTATACGGATGTGTATGTGTGTGTGTGCGCGTGTAGGCATATATTGCGTGTATGTATATGTATCGGTGTGTATGTGTGTGTATGCGTAGAGTTTGTGTGGTGAGTAACTGTGCGTTTGTGTGTATACATATATATGCATGCGTGTGTGTAGGGTTTTTTTTGAAGTTGTGTGGGCGTAATGTGCGTGCGTGTGCTTGTGTGCGTGTGTGCGCTAAAGTACGTGTATGTGCGTGTGTGTGTATAAGTGTGTGCGTATCTGTATGAGTATTGTTCGTTAAAGGTATATGTGGGCATCTGTGCTGGTGTGTGTGTATGTACGTGTGTATGTATGTGTGTGTGTGTATTGTGTGCATATGATGCATATATCTCCGTGATCACCGTCACAGAGTAGGCTATCAGTTGTTGCTACATATCGCTGGTCACAATGCGCTTCGCGTTGTTTTAGCCTTAAAATGACGCCACCCTGCTGGCTAAGCGAGCGGGCCAACAGAAGAAAGAGTGATCACAACAACCCAACTCACTGAGCTTCGTGCAGCATTAAACACTCACAACGCCCAGTCTGGGAATCGAAACCGCGATCCGGCAACCATGAGACCGCTGCCCTAACCCTTGGGCCACTGCGCCTCCACACAGACATTATATATATATATATATACATATATATATATATATATATATATATATATATATATATATATATATATATATATATATATGTAGGTCCCGGGTTGAGTCGGGGTTAACCACAGTAAATAAGGTACTCAATACATAGCAGAGTAAATTAATTTATTTTATAGAAGGAGCTTCTACAGGACTAGAACTGTTTCATTCAAATGAAATCATCAGGAAGCCCCTGATATATATATATATATATATATATATATATATATATATATATAAATACATATCAATATATAGGTATGTACGTATACTTAAGCATACACACCATAAATATCACAAATATACGTATCTACTTATACGCATACACACACACAAACGCACACATATATGTGAGTGGACATACACTGTATAGTGTGGTTGTTCGTGTACAATTGAGCACGTGTGTCTGTGTGTGTGCGTATGTGTGTGTGTTTGTGTTTATTTGTGCGTGTGTTTGTCCGTGTGTCTGTGTGTATGTATTTACATTCGTTCTTACATATTGTCATATATAAAAACCAACGTGAATTACAGTCAAACATTACGAATTTCACCGATCTACATTGGCACTCGCACGTTTTATTTTCAGTTGGAAAGAAAAGATTCAAAAAACTCGCCTCACTTCCGTTCCTGATGGAGAGAAATAGATAAATGTGTGTAAATATGTACGTATTCCTATGTGTGCGTGTGTGTGTGTTTGCATGTGTCAGTTTCTGTGTGCGTGTGTGTAAGTGTACATCTAGATATAATACTTAACACTAATATTAATAGGGCTAAACGTTGCAGCGACAGGCATGGCCATGCTAGAACCCCACCGTTAAATTTTTCCGTTACGCACTTATTTCCCTCTCCAGGATTAAGTCTGGTGAAAGAGCGATCGGACAGGAGTACAATTACACCCTTCTTTGTGTTTACTTGGGATGTGTGTATATGTATGTATATAGATATATATATATATATGCAAAAAAGAAAATGGAGAAACATATCTAAATCAATCATCAACCATCAGATAATACCCAATCAATACTTTATAAACCATTACATAACAGCAATGACATTATACATAATATATTGCAAATATAACAAGACATGGAAATAGAAATAGAATATACGATTACATCATATCTGACAGATATATATATATCCATATATATATATATATATATATATATTATATATATATATATATATATATTATATGCCTTCGAAACATGCCTGACTCCTCTAGCGACAGCTGATGACGGGGGTTTTGTCCTTGTGTAACCTGTCCTGTATTTGGTTTTCGTTTTCCGTTTTCTTGTTTTTTGTTTTTTGGCTTTTTCTGTTTCTACGTCTATTGTGATGTCCTGTACTTCCGTATAATTATTTATATATGCATGTATATATACATGTAGATGTAGGTACGTACATATATGTTTGTATGTATGCATATTTTTATTTATCCCTATATATATATATATATATATAGATAGATAGATAGATATACATAGATAGATATATAGATAGATAGATAGATATGTATGTACATACATACGTAATATATGTGTGTATGTATATATGATATGTATATATATATATATATTGATTTGTGTGTGTGCGTGTGTGTATACCACACATAGTGTGTATGTATCTATGTTTTATGTATGTGTCTGTTATTGTCGCACCGCTATCGATTCTCAACTGATGTCGGTGTGTTTACGTCCCCGTTACATAGCCGATCGTCTAGAGATACCGATAGAATGAGCAATAGCTTACAAGGAATAATTCCTGAAGTCGATTTGTTCTACTGAACGCAGTGCCCTAGCATGGCCGCAGTCAAATGACTGAAACGGTTAAAAGAATATATTTATATAAACCACACACACACACACACACACACACACACACACACATACATATATATATAGATAAATAGAGAGAGAGAGGGATAGACAGAGAGATACAGTGATAGATACACACACGCATGTATTTGTTTGTATATATATATCCATATATGTTCAGGCACTAATATATTCATATATATGTATATTATATATACATATATATGTATATTATATATACAATTATACGTATATGTATATATATGTATATTTAGGTGTGTGCGCCTGTGTGTTCGTGTGTGATTACGTGTGTGATCTTATGTGTGTGTGTGTGCTCCATAGGAACATATGTACGTGATTCATGCATACATCCTTACATCCATCCATCCATCGGTACATACATACATCCACATATTAATACATACATACGTAAATGCATACATACATACATGCATATATAAATACATAAAGACATACATATATTAACACAAAATCCATGACTTACCGTTTTCGATTTCTCTTCCATTTTTCCTATTCTTGAATCTTGATGAAGAATCACGATTGTCAGAACGAGAAGAACCCCAAAAGCTATGAGAGAAGAAATGGAATAACGCTGCGAAATATTCCTGGACAGTTGTGCGAAATCCATTCTGGTGACAGTTGTCGGTCGTACGTGATACTTCGTGTGGCTTCAACAAAAGATCGAGATGCGAGGTTTAAGCTGAAGACCTGTAACTGAATTCCACGTATTTATTGAGCGCACAACAACCCAGCTCTGGCATAGATCTTATCGTAAATTTATGAACCAATGCGATTGGTGGAACTGTAAAAGCGGGTGTGAACTTGTCTGACAGGTTTAATTATTGGAAAGAGATGGTTTGATATTGTCACACAATAATTAGCAAAATATTTTGATGAATGAGAGACACGTGTAAAGTGAACTGATTCCTGTTTCTGGATATATTATGATATATTTATTTACTAATGTTTTTAATTAATTTTATTTGTTATTCTTGGGAAACTGTTTTAATATTCAGTGTGGGAAGTATTTTGTTCAACCGACAAATAGACAGACACACACTTAAACACACACTGACACGCAAACACACACTGAAACACAGACACAGAGACACTGGCACACATACACTCGCGCACACTGACACACACACACACACACTGACACACACACACACATAGACATACACACACACACAACGACACACATACACACGAACACACTTTCATACATACACATACACACACACTGACACACACACACACTAACATACACACATACTGACACACACACACAGTGACGCACACACACTGACACACACACACACACACACTGACACACAAACACACACACACACGCTGACATACACACACAATGACACACACATGCAAACAAACCCACACCAACACACGCACACTGATACACACACACACTGACACACACATACACATACACACACTGACACACACACACACACACACTGACATACACACACACACTGACACACACACATAAACACACACACACTGACACACACACACACACACACACTGATACACACACATACACACACACACTGACAAACACACACACACACTGACATACACACATACACACACACACTGACACACACACACTGACACACACACACTGACACACACACTCAAACATACTGACACACACATACAGTGACACACACACACTGACACACACACACTGACACTCACACACACATTGACATACACACACTCACTGACACACACACCTACACACACACACACATGAAAACACACACACACACACACCCACACACCCACACACCCACACACACACACTGATACACACACACACACACTGATACATACACACACACTGATACACACACACACTGACACACACACACACACACACACTGACACTCACACACACACTGACATACACACATTGACACACACACACACACATACATGCAAACACACAAACACCCACCCACACACACACACTGACACACACACACACACATACAAACACACGCATACAAAACACACACACACACACACACCACACACACAAGGAAAGATGCGGGCACGTACGAGCGACCGCAGTTACTGTTGGGGCACAAGTTTGAAGTCAACTCCTCTAGCGAAGAATTTATCAGAGAGAAATACCGAAGGGAGGTAACTCACGACAGACTCCAGCCTGGCGCTCTAATGGCGTCACTTACTCGTTGTTGTTGACTATGTTTTAGTTAAAGCTATGGCTTTAAGTTTGTCCAGATATTCCCCTCTTCGGTATTCTTTTGATAACGGCTGAACTGGAACCCGATAGGGAGCAGCACTGGACTGATATGCTGTTTTTGCAACTTTTTGCACAGAATTTGCGTTTAGAGTTTGAAATATGCCATTAGCACATTTTAACGAACCTAAAAATTGCTTATGCCTAATACTGAGCGCTAATACTGTTCACTGGAAACGCCATGTTGAATGTTTCCATATATTCATTTGTCAATTTGCATTTCGTGCTTTCATATTACTTAATTATTATTCTTTTTCTCTAGCTTTTTCACAATCGAGCATTCTTATGGCACGCAATGAATCGGACAAAAAACGTGCTGCCACCCACAGAACCCTCTTTCCACGGATACCTTCGTTTATCTGGCAGCCATTCTACAAACTCCCACATACAAGGAGCAATCATGCTGGGTATAGTGTGAAAGACTCAACATGTTGCACTGATTCCACCTAATGTATATTTTATAAGTCGTCTTCCTTTCCTTACTAAGTCGTTTATGTGTGTTACAGTTATTGTATGCATGTATCTCGAAGCAAGTTCCTCTTCTGCGAGTTTGATAGTTTATGTTACAGATCGCGATAATTTGTTGAACTCGATGTTTTGTGGTGTTGCTGTAGATTCGGTTGATGCCGTTCTTGAAGTCTACTCTTATTTCTTGGTGGTTTCACATTTTATTTTGGCACATGAGTTTTCAGGGAACGATGAGAGGCTGCGTGTGTAATGTGACGCGAGGCTGGTGTGTGTGTGTTGATTTGTAGAAAAGCTGGATGTGGAATATGTGAATGTAGGTTGAAAATAGTTCTTCGTGGGACGTGTACTTATACCCTTGTCGAAAGTGTTTCGTGAAAACTTCAATGTGTTAGTAACCTGACAAGTAGTAAGGTTGTCAACATTATTAGGTAATATCCGCGATTGGATTGCAGAACTTTCATCGCATCGATTGTAGTTACAATGATACGTATGGGAGTATTTTTTTTATTAACCCATCATGATTTAGTGATGTTAGTTATAAGCTTTTATCGTGTTTTTTTAAAGATTGATCATGAAAGGGTGATATATTTGTACGGAGGTGTTTCATTTGGGGATTGTTTTCATTTTAAGACGGAATACAACACATTTAAACGAATCATCATTTTATTTCAACATTTAAATGATAAACTGAACCTCATACAATGTATTCTAGAATCATTCTCTGAGGATTAGGATTACATCGTTCTCTCAAACTATTTGTCACATTCTATGACGTCTCTGTTGTTTCGTTTTGAATATTTTCTGAAAACTTGTAGCAGCAATTTATTTAACGACATATATTAGTTGGATAAAATACTGCGAAACACAATTACAAGAAACGTATATGTTGCTTTATTATATTATATTTTATGATTCGCCAACATAAAGTTTCATGTAAAAACGAATGTAAATTCGATTCAGTATTTACTGCACACAACGCAGGTTAATTCTCGACCATTGACATACGGTGGACATGGCAATGAACCACAAGCAGCCTGAACGAAATACAGTAGAGCTCCATCTTCGTTTCTGTAACCCGCTGGATCAGCTTCTGGTGCATAATCCACACACACATATTCAAGTCTGCCCTTATGACCAGAACCCTCGGTCATCAAATATCCTGAATATTCAGCTGTCCAACCAGCGTAACACTGTGTCCTGGCTGGTAACATCATAAAAACAGCAGGTTGTCGTGTCAAACAGACAGCGCACGGAACGTTGTGATCATGAATTGATTCAGCGTTTGCAAAAGAAAAGAGTTTATTTGAGTAGTGGGATATTTCATATTCACTGCCATAAATGTAACCACCTTCTTCAACTTCAGTCGTATAATTGGCCCAAATGGGATCGTTAGGTAAACACAAGAGATTACTTCCGCCACCAGTATGGGTATAATGTTGTCCACCAACAACACCTAGAATTGGTAAGAATAAATCAAGTAAAAAAGATATTAAGCAAAATTATATATGAACTAACGGAAACATTCATTACATTTTAACCCTTAAAAGAAGTCATGTTTACTCGCGTGTGAACGAATTGTGGTGTATATGTTAGTGTTATATGAGTGTAAGCTGTGTGATACTGTATGCACGAGAACGTAGCAGTGCATTTGCATTCTCTTTACATATATATATATATATATATATATATATATATATATACACATATATCAAAGTAAGTAGTAACAAGGATATCCAGAGATAATGCAGTACAATTGTTTCATGCAACTCCATTTAATTGAACAATACAATAATCACATCAATTTAAAATATAGTGGAATCTTCAGCTGCACCAATACATAGGATTTAATTAAATTAAAACAGATTGACACATTAGTATAATTATACCTAAAATCTCCAAGAAGTTAAGGAGATACTCAAAGATCACGTTGTCTCTACTTCAGCATAGAAGTTAATAAAATTATCAAGAAATTTATGAATACTTATGAATAGAAAAATATTCAACAATTTCTATCCTTTTGTTATAATATTCTTCTAAATAATTCTTTGGAAAACCCTAAACTTCAACTGTATTCATAGCAACATTGTTTAAAATATTTAACTATAATATATGATAAGACCTTCCGTTTCATTGTCAATAGTCTGCCAGATATATTAACATAATATATATACATATATATATATATTATATAATATATATATATATTATATATATATATATATATATATATATGTATATATATATATAATATTACATATAAAGATATATATATATATATATATATATATATATAGAGAGAGAGAGAGAGAGAGAGAGAGAGAGTATAGAAATTCGGGGTGAGTACTTGATAATTATAAGCACCTGTGTATACCGTTTGATGGTGTAGGTGGTGGAGTAAATTGATCAAAATAAAAACAAGATGCGAAGGATTCAGCGCGGTACATATGTTTCGGGCCTTTATTAGACAGATTTATAACAATGCATAATGTATGTCTGTGGCTTCTTCAGCCGCGCACAACAAACTTCCACAAGGGCATGTGTTACATCAAAAATTCTTGGTTGGGGATGCAAATCCTCCCATTCGCGTACGACATAATGCGGCAGCAGCATAGAATATGTATATGCGTATGTGTGTTGTATGTATATGTATGTTCACATATGTGTACGTATATGTACATATATATATATATATATATGTGCGTGTGTTGTGTGGTGTGGTGTGTGTATGTGCATATATGTTTCCCTGCATTTTCCTCCTATATATACAAATTTTGTCTCCCATATATGACTTCTTTTCCCTAAATTTCTTCTCCTACACCCATATCCTTCCTATATAGTCTCTTTACTTCCCTATATCTATACCCTTTCACATTTCTAACTCGGATGTTGAACGCACACCGCCAAACTCCACTTCCCACCCTTCCAATTTTCAGTTCCCCCCGCCCGCCCCTACGTGGACACTTTTAACACACACCTCTAACTTTCAACCACCTTCATCTCATGTTAAATTATATTTTTATCTTATTTTATTTTATTTATTTTTACTCTTATTCTACTTCCATTTATTCTCATTTTCATTTTCATCCCTTACCTTAACTCTTATAATTTTTTAATTTTATATTTCATTTCTAACTATTACATTGTATTTCTTATTTTATACTGTATTTCTTACTTTTATTTCTAATTTTTACCCTTACCCTCATTCTTACCCCTAACTTATCGCTTTACATCTCTATATGTGTTTATTTACTACCTATAGATCCACTTTTGACTATGCGAGCGTCGTTCTGTACGTATGTATACGCATACATACATAAACGCGCGCATATATGTACATGCATATTTTGATATCTTATAACTATACCCCTATGTCTCTGTGTGTGTGTGTAGGTGTATGTGTGCACGCACATACGTACACACAGCCGTGTGTGCGTGCACGCATAGACGTGATTCCTTACATACGCCTTATATACATCCTTTAATATCTTATATCTAGACCTGGAAGCGTGGGCATATGCGTGTGTGTATGTGGGGATGGGCGCGCGTATGTACATGTGAGTGTGTACATGTATAGTGTCCGTGTATACATGCGGATATTCTGTTGTATGTATGTATGTGTACGCACGTACGTGTGGGTGTGGTGTGTGTTTATATGCATGTTTACACGCGAGTGCGTGTGTATGCTTATAGGCTTGGAGGCGTATATGTACGCGTGTATATGGGTGTGTGTATCCATGTTGGTATGTATGTACTAGAAGTCCAAATAATTCAAGGAACCAGATTAAACGCTCAACAGCTCTGATTTACAACGCATTAGGTCCCCAGACGAAACTGTTGATTTACTGACAATTCTACAACTAAACTTTATCAATCTCCTGACCACCATGCTTGGTCCTTAACCTCTATACATCCCTTATCTTTATTTTTTTTTATATTTTGTTACATTTTTATCATGTTTTTTTACTTTTATTTTTATTTCTATTTCTATTTTTACTTTATAACCTTATGCCTTTACATTTATTTATATTTCTTTATATTTCTTTATATTCTTTATACCCCCTTTACATCTCCTTATATCTCTTTATATCTTTATGCTCTACATTTTTATATTTTTCTATACTTACACTTTTTATACATTTTTTATCCCTCGTCCTGAATTCTCGCCCCTCCATCTTCACGTATATACATGTATTTATTTATTTACATTACTTCAACATCCATTTTTCCTCATCCTACATTGAGGGAAGAAAGAGATGGACGCTTCAATTCTATGCTGCTGCCGCATTATGTCGCACGCGAATGGGAGGATTTGCATCCCCAACCAAGAATTTTGATTGATGTAACACATGCCCTTGTGGAAGTTGTTGTGCGCGGCTGAAGAAGGCCACAGACATACATTATGCATTGTTATAAATCTGTCTAATAAAGGCCCGAAAAATATGTACCGCTGAATCCTTCGCATCTTGTTTTTATTTGATAATATATATATATATATATATATATATATATATATATATAATATATGTAGTTATATGTATATATATGTTGTGTTTATACGGGTAAGTATTTGAGGTGATGACGTGGATTATTATGTATGTTACATGGGGAAGTGTTTTTGCGTGGATGTGTTAATAGAGGAGAAAAAGAAGGAATTCTGTAACGCATGTACTCGTGTTTACCCGAAATGGAAAATTTGTTCACGAGTGAACGGGGATATTTTTGGTGATGGAAGCGGCGACCGAAAAAACATACGTATAGGGTTTATAAAGAGCAGATTCAGAGCATTTCTAAGGAATGTGAGGTTGATTGGGGACGCAGTTTGTAGCAGCAGTTTTGAATTGGAAGTTTCGGAATTACCTTACAAAGATATACTGGATAATTAATGAGGTGATGTGGTGCATGAAAAGAGCAAGGTTTTAGCGATAGGACGATTTCGGTGAGGCGGAGAAGAATAGAAGTGCATTCTGTACTCTGTTGTGTTCTCTCACTAATATTTAGTCTCTCTATTTTACTTAATGAATACAGTCCTTAGCTTTTTCCATCACTTAAAGCATTGGCTTGTCCAGTCCTCATTCTACATTGTGTGTTTATTCCTTTCACCATTTACAGTCACTGTCATCAATTCTAATAGACTCTATTCAATTTAGCCCACACATACGATCATTGCGCATTCTAGTTAAAAGTAGTCAAGTGGCCACTATTCAGCTCTAGTCACTCACGTACAATACCACCATCCGTAGCCTGTACAATTGATCACCAATTAGCATCATTTTCACTTGGTCCGTAGTAGACAACTTATAATATTCTGATATGACCAAATACCTACAAAGGAGTAAGCAGTCTTGTGTAGTGTCTGTATAGTCTACAGGTATAGACGTTTGAAACGTGACATACCATAAGAGGATTTGAGAATGTTTATGTTAGACAACCCGACAAAGGTTGAGTGTGTGTGCGTGTGCGTGAGAGAGAGGGTTAGAGAGAAAGAGAGGCAACAAAAAGAGAGAATGAGAGGTATAAAAAGAGAACAAGAGAAAGACAAAAAGAGAATGAGAGATCAGAAATATAAATTATACTAACCTTCATATACAAGTTTTGAATAAGGAGGACAAGTTGTTCTGCCCCACCGGGTATACAATGATCCGAGACCGGGTTCTGTGAAATTAAAATGGAATAATGTAGTTTTAAAAGAAAGAATTGGGGGGAATCATTTACAAAGTAGATTGTTGGATGAGAAGGAATTGATAGAGAAGAGAAAATTATAGAATTAAGAAAGAACGAGTGAATGAATGAAAGTCAGAACGAAAGATGTAAATAATAAGAATAAATTGTAAAGAAAGAAAAAGACATTTGTCTGTTGAGCCTGTTGTTGACGTTGATGTCAAAGATTTCAGAGATTAATCTCAGAATATCAGAATGTGTATCGGTCTCCGCTATGAACGGATGTATGTATGATACGTAAACTTGGGTATGAGTATAAATTTCAATAGAATAATGATAAAACTCAATAGAATAATGATAAAAAATTCGCCAGGTGCGAATATTCATCGGTCAATTACAAATATCAGTTTGGAACTCGGCGCAAATAAGGCCATCATAACTACAATATGAAAATAACAACCATACCGCATCATTTGTCGATTAGTTAAAAGACATCGCATCCGTATCTCGAGTAGAGGAGTCCGATCGATAAATGTATAGCACAACCCACCCAATACCGGTGCAACCAGCAAGAAGCCTGCAAATTAATCTCTGGCGTGCGTGGGGTGGGAGCTCAAAATTGACGGTCTCAGGACACGAAAGCAGATCAAGAAGGGAACAACCTTTAATAATTGAGAATTAAAACGTCAAAATTGTTAGATATAATCTGCCTGTAAGATATAATCGGTGTCTCCTCTACAAAATTTCCTTTCCGATAGCGTACACCTGGATATAGGCTTGAAAACTCCACTACGCAACTGTGGTGCCAACAATGTCTGCACAGGTGGGATTAGGATACTCTCAATCCCCAGCTTTCGGATTGTATAATGGAGTGAAACCTACTAGGTGTGAGGGTTCACCTCTTGAAACTAAGGCTGAATATGAAAGACCACTGTGGCTGTTGAAAGTATATGCAGCAAACAGCTAGGTCAAATACAAATCCTTCCTAAGCAAATTCATCTCAGCTTTAGATATATTTGGGGTAAAGTCATTTGTCCTGCAAGGAGACTTCAGTGCACACCTTGGCACTGATAACCGTGAGAAGGATTGATTGGAAGGAACGTCGTCAGTGAACTTAATGGAGAGGTCTTAGCAGGCTTCTGTGCAGGATACACACTCCTCTCTATGGTATAGATATTATTTGAAGACAGGATATTTATAAGGGTGCCTGGTATAGAAATACTTGGTGACAGAGGTTTCTGATAGTGTTCGGTCATCTTTCACTCTTTGCTGAACGTTCGGGTAAAAGGAGGGGTGGAATTGTCAACTCGCACTACCTACATATCTGAAAACCTGAAAATTTCTACGGTCTGCCGAACACTGGAAATTGGTAAGTCTAGTGCGACCTACAGAATACAGTTGGAAGCCGCAGTGGATGCTGGAATCAGAAACGAAAAGGAGACTTTTGCATCCAAATGAGAGTGACCCGCCTGAATGAAGTTGGACATCGAAATGGATTCGTGGTTGTATTATATTTTCGGCAGGTTCTTCTTCGGTTGAACGCTTATTTGAGCTAAACTCACTTAAAGTGAAAGCTGCTGGTGAAAAGCACGTTCGGCTTGATATTTTATAAACCTTGAATACAGATGGTATTCTCTGAGTGACACGTGTACGCTAGGTTGATGGGACCTCTTCAAAAAACACCAAGGCAATGGTAATATGGTGTGATAATCACAATTTTTCAAACAGAGACCAAGTAGCGTGTTCTAATTATAGAAAAGCCTACACTAATGACAGTAAAAGATATTTAGGGAAATTGTCGCGCCCAAGATTACTGTCCAGGACGCACTACACCCGACCACATAGTCGTTCAAAGACAGATCTTCAAGAAATCGTTGAAGCATTTCCAAGATTTATTCGCTGTAAACCACGAAAATGCACACGATCACGTGCCCTGGGGCATGTTACGGATGGTTTACCAGGAAGGTGATTTTAATGGTTGCCATAAAGTACTTATATGGATGTTCAAATGATTGTATTTATGTAAAAGTCGAAATTTTTCAACGAGAAGGTTTCTTTGTTGAAGTGTGCATTGTTAGTGCCCCTTATCACATTCTTTTTGTGATCTGGTTGAATATGCACAGCCATTGTGGTAGAGGTATCCCAATCCATCTCTACGTGATCGGTCGACTGTTATTTGCAGACGACATGCTGCTACCTGATTCGTCTGATGGTCACCAACAACGTGCACTGAATTGGTTGGCTGCCGAGTACCCCAAGGAAGGATTGACAAATACGCACTGTGTCGGAAAGTGGAACATCATTATTTCGGGTCTCTATTCACGAACGATTGGAAGCACAAGAGTGGACAGAATGCTGAATTGTAGATACAAACGCAGTGAAGCGCCAGCTCGGGCATTTGATTCTCAGATGAAGAGTTCTTGGTACAATTATCGACGTAACACTGCATATATACTCATAAACACACAATAAATGGCATAGTATATAAAAGCATTTTATTCAGGAAATTATTGTAAAGTACAATATAGTTTGAAATAAATTCAGGCAAGTGTCTTAGTATGTATTATTGTGGACATAAGGATAATAATGTGGAACTAATTCAAAGTTGGTGAAATTATAAACCATTAGTTAATGAGTCACGGGTAAAAGACTTTAGCCATAAAATCAGTTCTTACTTGGTGTGTCATCAGGTTTATCGTCGAGAGATTTCTTGGAGATGAAACGGTTCTGTGAAAAAATAGAAATAGCATCATATAAATAGAACTTCAGGGTATTTAGTATCGTTTAGAACTTAAAACAATGCAACATATTTGGACAGGTATCATTGCCAACACTACCATCTCAACCCCTTAGTAATCTTCTAGAAGGCGCTTTAATCCAGTCAAAGGATTTTCTGAACAATATCAGACAATAAAAATCTGAATTTCAAATGACATCCTTTGGTGAATCTAAGAAGATAGATAAACATGAATTTACGCCGACGTCAAAGTTCAAGGGCAAGTCTATCCCCTCATTGGTTCTCCGGTACCCGCGAATGAACAACCAAATTTCCTCCAAATTTACTCTATGAGAGATGTAGGACATCAAACCTGACGTGAGGTGTCAAAATTTCCGATGATGGGTCGTGCTAGACACAGCGCACACTGCTGCAAAGGAGAGTATATCCACTGACAGCTTTTCGGTGCGTTCAAAAATCACAGAAACCCCACCTCCAATTTTGCATGACATGTTAGGGCCTGAAACACTCCAAACGGACGCAGAGCATGTTGCTTAGTAGAATTAGCCCAGCATTTACTCTACAAATGTTTTGTTGTCAATGTTCCACATTCCCATATCACCTGTTTCAAAATGAGTGGAATATATTATATACCAGCTTTGCCATTGTAGTCCCCAGCAATGCCGGGTATTTCTGCTAGTACACACACACACACTCACACACACACACACACACATACACATATACACACACATATTTCTACACATATAATATATCTATATCTCACTTCATAATTTGACACTATTGTAAGTATTGTATTTTTTTTCCTTATGTCATATTGTTATTTTTGATATTCTGGTTAATTACGATGTATTTAATGTTGTTTTCATAGGTGTGTTTATGTATATGAGATTGTGTGCGAGTTTTTAGTTGTATAATTTATTTATCTGTATGAGTGTGGGTGTGTAATTATTGTTGTATATATCGAGTTTAGTGAGTATGTATATGCGTATATGTGAGGGAGTATATGTATCTGTTGTGTGTGTGTGTTTTTGCGTGTGTGTGTGTTTGTGTGTGAATGTGTATATGGGTTTGTTATTTAGGTTTTGGGATGTATGTGTTAATTTGTCTGTGTGGGGAGGGAGTGGGTTTTGGTGTATATTGAGGTTTATAAGTTAGTATAGGTATGTGTATAAGTTGTGGGTCTGTGGTTTACGAGTGTGTATTTGTGTGTGAATGTTTAGGTTAGGGAGATTGCTATATAGGTTTGTTATAGAGTTTAGCTAAGGGAGATTTATCGTTATATGTTTTTAGGAGTTTTGGTTTATCATGGTTTTTTTAGGGAATTCGTGGTAATTTGTCTATTTTCGATGTTGGTTGTTTTATTACATTGTTTCATTCATAATTTTTGAGTGGTGTTCGTTTTGCCACGTGAATAACCGGGAGGAGGACTAGCGTTGTTTGGAATTGTGAATGGAATAGTGTAGTAGTGAGGTAGGCATAGAGAATGGGTTTGGGTTACTGCAAGTTGTTTGTTAGTCTTTTTTTACATAAGTTATTTCTATGGTAACGTAATTTTGGTTTGATTTTTTAACGGCTAAGAATTTAATTTCACTTCATAATTTGACACTGAATTGTAAGTATGTATTTTATTTACCTTTATGTCATATTGTTATTTTTGATATTCTGGTTAATTATGATGTATTTAATGTTATTTTCATAGGAGTGTTTATGTATATGAGATTGTGTGCGAGTTTTTAGTTGTATAATTTATTTATCTGTATGAGTGTGGGTGTGTAAATATTGTTGTATATATTGAGTTTAGTGAGTATGTATATGCGTATATGTGAGGGAGTATATGTATCTGTTGTGTGTGTGTGTTTTGCGTGTGTGTGTGTTTGTGTGTGAATGTGTATATGGGTTTGTTATATAGGTTTTGGGATGTATGAGTTAATTTGTCTGTGTGGGGAGGGAGTGGGTTTTGGTGTATATGGAGGTTTATAAGTTAGTTTAGGTATGTGTATAAGTCGTGGGTCTGTGGTTTACGTGTGTGTTTGTGTGTGAATGTTTAGGTTAGGGGGATTACTATATAGGTTTGTTATAGAGTTTAGCAAAGGGAGATTTTATCGTTATATGTTTTTTAAGAGTTTTGGTTTATCATGGTTTTTTTAGGGAATTCGTAGTAATTTGTCTATTTTCGATGTTGGTTGTTTTATTATATTGTTTCATTCATAATTTTTGAGTGGTGTTCGTTTTGCCACGTGAATTTTATTTTTAATTCCATTTATTCCATTTCTCCATTCATTAATTTAGAGATGTTCGTTTCCAGAGCGGTTATACTTTTTATATATATGTTAAGTTCCTTGGTAAAGTAATTTTGTTTGGTGTATATGTTGAGGATTATATGTACTTGTGGGTGTGTGTGAGTGGGGTGGGAGTTTGTATTTGTTATGGGTGTGTGGTTTACGAGTGGTTTTGTGTGTGAATGTATAGATTAAAGGAATTGCTATATAAGTATGTTTTAGTGTTTAGTAAAGGGAGGTTTTATCATTTCTGTTTTGTGAGTTTTAGCTTATCATGGTAGTTTTATAAAAGAATCCATTCATAATTTTTGTGTTTATTTGTCTGTGTGGGGTTGAGTGGGTTTTTGGAGTATATGTTGAGGTTTATATGTATGTATTGGTATGTGTAAGTGGTGTGGGTATTTGTATATGTCGTGGGGTGTGGTTTACGTGTGTGTATTTGTGTGTGAATGTTTAGGTTAGGGGGATTGCTATATAGGTTTGTTATAGAGTTTAGTAAAGGGAGATTTTATCATTATATGTTTTTATGAGTTTTGGTTATCATGGTAGGTTTGATAAGGAATTTGTAGTAATTTGTGTCTATTTGCGATGTCTGTTGTTTTATTGCATTGTTTCATTCATAATTTTTAAGTAGTGTTCGTTTTACCAAGTGAATATAATTTTTAATTCCATTTATTCCATTTCTCCGTTCATAGTTTTGAGTGATGTCCGTTTTCTAGAGCGTGAATGTGGTTGTATGTGTGTGTGTGTGTGAGTATGAATAAGTATTGTGTTGAAGTATTTAGCTATTTTATTTATTTATAGTTGCCTAGACATTTTATGTGTATGTATAGGGATATATATATAGGTGTGTGATTTAGTGTATGTAGTTAGGTATGGTTGTATATAATTAGGTATATGCGTATGGGTGTATATATAGTTTATTATTATTATTATTTTTTTTTGTTTTGTTTTATATTTTATATTTTATATTTTATATTTTATATTTTATATTTAATTGTTGATAGGTTTTTTTAGTTTATATATTGTTTATATATTGATTATATATGGATTATAGATAGGTTATATATGGATTATATACTTATATTTTTTCATTCATACTTTAATTATTTTAAAATTATTATTTTTATATTTTAAAATATTGATTTTTTAGATTGGAAGTCCACCTGAAGATTGTCGATCAAGACAAGAAACGATTGTAGTGGCGGTTTTTTTGACTATTTATTAAAATTTTATGTATTGATTAAGTCTTTCCTTGTTTGTTTTGCAAAATAGTGGTTTTGTCTCGAATAATATTTTATATATATATATATATATATATATATACATATACATGTATATATATACTTAAATTTAATCCAAACAAGAAAGCACAAAGAACACAGCCACGTGAGGACGTGGAACAAATATAGTATCATCGGACGCTCAGGAAAGAAGGAAAGAAGGAGCGATCAACGTTACGAGCGGAGCTCTTCGTCAGAAACATACGACGAGGAAAGATCCAGAGGAGGGAAAACAGAGGAAAAAAATCGCCAACGGTCCACACGCGGTCACATTTTGAATGACCGGAAGGAAATGGGTGAAGAAAAGTTCTTTCAAAGACAGGAGAGTGGTAGAGGAGGAGGAATGTGTGTGTAAGTGTGGATATGTGCGTTTGCGGAGGTCTGCGTGTGCGTGTGTGTGTATGAGTGTATGAGTGCAATGATGACACGTGTGTGTGTGTGTGTGTGTATGTGTGTGTGGTTGTGGCTGTTATTCTTTGCGTGTTGTAGGGCTAGTAGTGATAAGGTCAACGAAGGAATTGGGCGTGGCTCCTTTTGTCTCTACCACAGGTCAAGTAGTAGGTACTGCTAGTTTGAAGTATGTGTGTGTGTGCGTGTATGTATATGTATCGTGTGTGTGTGTGTTTTGTAGTGTTTCTGTGTATGTATGTGTGTTTGTGTGTGTATGCGTCGAGTTTGGGTGTGTGCATTCGTGTGCTTGTGTGCGTGCGTATGTGTGCGCATGTTTTTGCGTGTGTGTGTGTGTCCGTGTCTATATGTGTATACGTATGTGTATGTGCGTGTGCGCGTGTAGGCATTTATTGTGTGTATGTATATGTATCGGTTGTATGTGAATTTGTGCATGCGTGTGTATGTGGGGTTTTTGGGAGTTTTGTGGGAGTAATGTGCGTGCGTGTGTGCGCTTAAGTACGTGTATGTGCGTGTGTGTCTGTGCCCATGTGTGTATAAGTGTGTGCGTATCTGTATGAGTATTGTTCGTTAAAGGTATACGTGGACATCTGTGCTGGTATGTGTGTATGTACGTGTGGATGCGTGTGTGTGTGCGTGTATTGTGTGCGTATGATATGGCGGTGCCCCAGCATGGCCACAGCTCATTAGCTGAAACTGGAAAAATCAAATCAAAAATCAAAATCATATCTCTGTGATGACCGTCACAGACCAGGCTATCAGTTGTTGCTACACATCGATGGTTACAATGCGCTTCGCATTGTTTTAAC
>NW_021831680.1:17500-34458 GCF_006345805.1 Octopus sinensis | reverse complement strand
AAGCAGCAAAGTATATATTTACTCATATATAGAATCCAGAAATGAGTTTCCTTTCGTGGTGTAATTCTATACGGTGGGTGGGATGGGTATAGAATTCTATAAGAGGCGTCATACAATTGTATTGAATGAACGTTATCAGAGAAAAACAACCAGCATCATAAACAGCAACATCCAGAGCAGCAGAGCGATAACATCACCAACAAGAACAAGAAGAATATTATCAAGAATGACAGCAAGGAAGACAGAAACAACAACAACAACAACAATAATAGTGATGACAACAATAATCACCACAACGTCTCTGCTGCAATAAGTTGATACTTTTAATTACATTGTCAGTTATTAATATAATTGCATTTTTATCATCGACGCCTGCTCCCTACCTCTAGATATGTGTTATGCGTGTATATATATATAATATACATGCATACATACATACATTATATATATATATATATATATATATATTATATATATATATATGTGTGTGTGTGTGTGTGTGTGTGTGTATATATAATATTATGTATATAAATATATGTATATACCGACATACATATATCTATACATTCACCTATCTATCTGTGTATCTCTCTCTCAATCTACACACATATACACACACACACACACATATATATATATATATGTGTGTGTGTGTGTATATATATATTATAAATATATATATATATATATATATATATATATATATATATATATATATAGATAGATAGATAGATAGATAGATAGATATTGATACATATGTGTGTGTGCGTGTGTGTGTATGCATTATGTATGTATATATATATATATATATGTATATATATATATCTGTATGTATGTATATGCGTGTATATATATGTGTTTATATATGTATATATTTACATATATATGTGTGTGTATATATATGTATGTATATATGTATACACACATACACACGCAGAAACATAATCAGAAAGAGCTGTAGCCACAAGATACAAACACACCTACGTATAGATATACTAACTGAAACACGCACGCATAAATGTGCTTCTATACATATGGACATGTGTAAAAGTATACATATTTAGAAATAACTTATACCTATTTATACCTAATTCAATATCTATCTGTATACAATTTAGTACAGGCTTACAAACACACGCATATACTCACACGTAGATATATGAAGAAGTGTACGCGTGTGAGCCTGCATGTGTGTATGTCTGTGCGTGTATGCGTGTACATGCGTGTGTATGTGTGTGAGTGTGTGTGTGTGTGTGCGTGTGTGAGTGTGTGTGTGTGTTTCTGAAGATTGAATATTTTCGCTGACTTTTTATAAATTTCAGCATTTACTAAAGTTTCAATGAAACTTTAGAAATGTCGTTACATGATCTTTTAGATTCTACAAGAGCTCTTCACTAGGTTTCCCCCTATTAGACAAATAGGTGCCATTAACGATACAGATACTCCTAAATACTATCGCATAGTTAATTATTTTGTCACCAAAATTCTCGGGCTCTTGTGGCCCATTAAAAGAAATCATTTGGAGCAGAATCGTTAGAGCATCGTACAAAATACCTTGTGGTGTTTGTTTCGTTTCTATATGCTTTGAGGTCAAATCACAACGGGGTCAACTTTACTTTCCATCATTCTGGGGTGGATAGAATAAGTCCCCTTTCTGCATTTAGGTCCATTTTTCCCTTTTAGAGGTATGTATTGGTAAATTCTTTCAAAGCGTTGAACCAATTACTATGCATATTTGTTCCGGCTCTTACACTCAGAGTTCAATTCTTCTGGAGTCGCTAGATAAGATAATCAACTTTTACATGGATTCTTCACTTTAGGAATATTTAGACAGTCTGACGAATTCCTTGCCGCGTTCTTCCAACTCATATTCAAATCCCGTGGAGTTCAAGTTCGCTGTGCATCCTTCCAGGGTCAGTAAAATAAAATGCCACTCAAGTATCGTGGTCGATGTAATCGCCTATTCCTCTTTCTTCAGCTTTCGTGCCTTGTTTCTTATGTCAGTAAATACTGCTGTCGGGAGGTTCCAATATTTTGCTCCGAGAATTCTCAAGTTTGAATGATGAAACTAAATTTCATTTTGGATACTATTTCAAACTGGGACTATTATTGAATTTTTGGGAATGTCTACCTCACTACAGGGATAGACAAGGTCGTTTCTGCTTTAACTCTTTCTGTTTTATTGTGCTAAAAATTCTAAGACAAAAACAGGTTTCTTCTTTTTTAGGATCCACCCCGATGAGAAATTGCTTTGCAACTATTGAAATATAAAAAAAAACAAAAATAAATATTAAAATATGATTAATGAGCACACGAACAAATGAATGACCGGAAATTAAAAACAATATTGACTTTTCAGCAAGAAACAACGAGCGGACAGAACACTTCAAAACAACATCATCATCATCATCATCATTATCAACAACAACAACAACAACAACAACAACATTAGCAGCAGCAGCAGAAGTAACTATATACTTTCAAGAACTTCGTCAAGACGAAACTGTATTGAGCAATAACAAAATGCACTCGAACAGAGGCACGCAAGAGGAGGAGTCTAACCTCCGTAGTCTTAGCAAAGCCCTGGGTCAGGTAGGTTCAGGGGAATCTCCATTAGTGAAAGATAGAGGTCGGATGATACCTTAAGTGTCATCATCTTTAAAACAGAGGACGGATTTTAAAGCACAACCTCAAATCGTCCTTATAAACCAATCCAACAATATTTGAGAATGTAAAACACAAGAGTCGTCGTTAGAAACATTGGTGACGATTTGATCCCTGGCTTGCAGTCACGGCGTAATTTTCGACAATATATTGTCGTGTGAGTGGGGTGAAGCAGGGTTCCTCGTGGACATACAAGTTCTCATGTTTCTGCAAGACTAAATAACAATTCCAGAGCTGTGTTCTGTGGATGGTACTGACAGGGAAACCTTCAAACACTGCATTCAGGAAAGAAAACCTGTGGCAACAAAAGCCGTTTAAGGGTTTTTGTGCACATAATGACTCAAGGAAAAAAAGCGACAAGAATACAATATTAAGATTGATTGGTTTAACTCTGGAGTCATAAAAAAAGCCCTGTATTCAACTAACCAACAGATTGGAGGACCACCTCTGCTAGCCACAACCATCAGAAATAAAAAGCAGCAATAACGGTAAAATATAAACGACCAGGAATCACCTCCTTATCACCACAATTTTTTATTTATTTCATGTAAATATCTGTGCGCCTACGCACGTCTATAATTTCTAGTTCGTACAATTATATATTATATAACGTCTACTACGCCTCCTATTGATCTTGTCTGAACTATTCATCCCACATCACACATCTTTCAAAGCACTACGTTGAACATTTCTTTATATTTTTCTGTACCTCTTCGAAGACTTGTGGCTAATCATCATCATTATTGTTATTATTATTATTATTATTATTATATTATTATTATATTATTATTATTATTATTATTATTATTATTATTATTATTATTGCCTTTGCACAGCTTCCAACGCTGGAGATGTACTACAGTGTCAGCTGTTCACTACCAGTGAACTAAGGTAACACCTCTTATTTTTCGAGCACCTTCCGGAGTATTCGAGCGGAGCTGTTTTCTGCAAGTGCGCCACCCTTATTGCAGCCCCTATTTGTACCACGTACTTCTCGAGATTTTTACTCACTGTTCCCAGGGCTCCGACAATTATTGGTACTACTGTTACCTTTTTCCTCGACCACACCTGCTTAACCTCCAAAGCTAACCTGTCATATCTCTCGACCTTTCTTTCTTCTTTATCGCATAGCTTGTCAGCTGGGCGTGCTATATCTATGATCCAGCATAGTTTGTTTTCTTTCTCAACTAAGACTATGTCCGGCTTCCTATTCTCAATCTCATAATCCCACTGAATCATAAAATCCCATAGGATCTTTGCATTTCTATTTTCCACGATGCCTTCAGGTTTGTGATCGTACCAATTTATTATTATTATCTTTATTATTATTATTATTATTATTATTATTATTATTATTATTATTATTATTATTATTATTATTACTATTGCAGTTGTTGCTGCTGATAGTGGCGGTGGTGGTGCTGTTGCTATTATCATTGTTGAAGGGTGTATATTGTATTGTAAAGGGAAAGTCCCTGGCTGCTGTATCAAAACATGATCCGTTTCTCTAATTGCTTTCCATTTTCCGATATTAATCTGACATGAATCGCCATTCCACCGAGTTGACCTTTTACATGAAAGAAACTAAGGAAGACTCAACTGTTGCTTGTTGCTTCTGCTGCTGATGGTGGTGGTGGGGGCTACTACTACTACTACTACTCTACTACTACTACTACTACTACTACTACTACTACTCTACTACTACTACTACTATGTTATTTCTTTCTTTTATCCCGGGAAGATGTGTGGAGGGCAAATCTCTAAAAATATTATTTGTAAATAGCTTTTCAGGCGATGGTTGCTATTGCTGTTGCTGTTGTTGTAGATGTTATTGTTTTTTTTATATTGATATTGATGTTACGTTCTTGTTGATATCGTTGACGTTGATGTTGTCGTTGATGTTGATGTTACCGATGATGATGCTGTTGATGCTGTTGCTCTTGATGTTGTTACTTATCGTTGCTGTTGTTTCTGCAGTCGACACTACGACTACTACTACTACTACTACTACTACTACTACTACTACACTACTACTACTACTGCTGCTGCTGCTGCTGCTGCTGCTGCTGCTGCTGTTGTTGCTGTTATTATCATCATCATCGTCATCATTTTGTTATTTTGTTATTTAATTATTTTATTTCACTATATGTAAAAAAAAACCCACACTTTATGTCTGTTTTTGTATTGTCCCCCTCATCCTTCACCCTGGTGGCAAATAAATGAAATCATCATCATCATCATCATTATTATTATTATTATTATTATTTTATTATTATTATTATATTATTATTATTATTTTGTTGTTGTTGCTGTTGTTGCTTTGGTTGATACTGATTCAAACGGCTCAAGTTTTTTTTCTTTTTCTTTTTTATTCTTTTACTTGTTTCAGTCATTAGACTGCGGCCATGCTGGGGCACTGCTTTGAAGAATTTTTATCAACGCATAAAAACCCTTACCCGAAAATTATGTAATTCTATAGTCCAAGCTGAAATTACTTAATCGACGATCAGCATTAATCCTATCTTGCCGACGTAGGATCTTCAAAACTCTAAGATTATTTAAGCCTATTATAATTCTGAAACTGTAATATTATAATGTTCTTATGTTCCCACATCCTTTGTATATATTGGTATAGTTTTAATAGCTTCTGCATGATACCGTAGTACTTCTTGCTTCTACTTAATTAGCGAGTTAAATTCTTTCATCATTAAATATTTTTATACATAAAATTATGATATATTACATATAATAGCTAGTGTGTTTCTTTTTCTCAATTTATTTGTCTTTCCTTCTTTGTAATTATATCTGACAAACTTGGCAACCAGAACGCATTAAAGTAAAACTCTGATCTTTTTAAAGTACCATCTTTTACTCCATTAATCTAATTTAGTTATAACAAGATACAACTTTATCTGCATTAGCCGTTTAGTCATTTAACCTCACATCCAACTAACAAATTAATGCAATTTGTTTTTCTTTTAGCTCCAGTATATTCTTTAAATGTTATTTTCATTAGCTTTTCCATAAATAGTTGTTTATCATCAACTCTCATTTAATTATTTATTCAGCTTCACTTTATGTCCTTAATTCTATCTAATTATTTTGTTGGTATTACTTCACTGTATTTCTTAGTGCTTCTAAAATAAAATAAGTTTGATAGTATATCTTGCTACAACTTCTTAATGATAGTCTTATATTTCCGCTGATTCTAATTTTGTTTATACCTTCTTCGATGTTTCACAATATCTTTCCTGTTTTTAGCTTTAATTCCAGAGCATTTGTCTGTATTTCTCTTCACATTTCTTGCTTTGAACGGATATATTACGCTATATTGATGGCGCCTTTGATTTCGTAATTCTCCGGTCTCAACACACTTCAAAATATTTCCAATAATTAATTGTAACTTACATAAATATTATTAATTTGACATAACTATTTAATTACTTTATTTCACGTTGCTCCAGTTCACTCAGCTGTAGAAATGAGCTGCGACGTCACTGGTGCCAAGCTGTATCGACCTTTGTCTTTCCCTTGGATAACACTGGTGGCGTGGAGAGGGGAGGCTGGTATGCATGGGCGACTGCTGGCCTTCCATAAACAACCTTGCCCGGACTTGTGTCTAGGAGGATAACTTTCTAGGTGCAATCCCATGGTCATTCATGACCGAAGGGGGTCTTTACCCCTATATTTTAACGATTACTCGTTTTATTTATAAATTTCAATATATGTATTACACCTCAAAGTTAAAATTCACTCAATGACTTTGATCGTCTGTCTGCTTCTAATATTGATATATATGCATATAAATAATCTTTTAATAAAAAACCACAGATCTTGTAAATACAGTTACCTAGGGTTTCCTGAGCAAAATGATTTATTCCGCCATTTATCAAGCTGGGAACAAGACTGTTTGTCCGTTGTATTTTAAGCTGATAATGTTTATACAAGAGATGCTGGTAAAGAAGACAAGAAGAAAAGCAGAAAGGAGATGCATATATGTTCGTGTACACACACATGCACGCACGTGCACACACACATACAATAAGAACATCCAACCTAACATGGTTGTGTTGTTTAAAACGCCTTATATTGCTGTAAACATTCCGAAAAAGCATTTCGTAAGTGTACACATGTATGTATGCCATTATTCAATTTTATTTCAAGAAACAGAAAGAGCCGGTTTCTAATCTAGATCCAAGGCTCGTTTATTATGTGTATGTATGAATAGAAGGATAGATCGATAGATACGTGTGTTTATATATATAGGTGTGTGTGCGTGTGTATATATATTCTTTATTATTAAAGCTGCAAAAACATCGCAAAAATATCACAAAGAACTGCGACTGTGATATTTTTGTGATGTTTTTGCAGCTTTCATAAGAAAGCATATTACTCTACCTTTGGTATTCGAGTACTATTTTTCCAGCTTGTTTCATATTTACGTGCTTACTCGGTCACACACACACACAAATACATATATATATATATTCATACATACCTATTCGTTATTAAGAAAGGAAGCGGTATTAGTTCACAGTAGCAGTCTATATATCATACTTAAAATAGATACTCTATTAAAAACATGAAATCAGCCGTATTCGTCTCCACGAAGCATCTGTTATGGACCTATGCTTGTAAAGTTATACATATAACAGCTTAGCAGCAATCTGAAGAATTGTTTCATCACATTTTAGTAATGTGTATATTCATTTTTGTTATTTAGTTGTTTGACTGCAGTCAAGCTGGGGCACTACCTTGGACGGTTTTAATCGTACAAATCGACCCCAGTACTTATTTTAAAAAACAATCCTGGTGCCTATTCTATCGGCCTCTTTTGCCGAACCACCTAGTTACGGGGTTGTATTCACACCAACATCGGTTGTCAAGTGGTGGTGGTGGTGGGGAATAACCACAGAGACAAACACACAAACACACACATAGATAAATACATAATACATGCATACATACATATGTGTGTGTGTGTGAGTGTGTGTGTATTTCTTCCACTCTTCCTCACTCTTTATATATATGTATGTATCTGACTATCTATCTGTCTACCCATCTATCTATCTATCTATCTATCTATCTATCTATCTATCTATCTATCTATCTATCTATCTATCTATCTATCTATCTATCTATCTATCTATCTATCTATCTATCTATCTATCTATATACACCCAAACACACACACGAGCGCGCACTCGCTTTGGTGATTATGTCAGTTTTGTTTTATGATTTCCTACACATAGCATATTGACCCTTTATGGACAAAAGGCATGGACCAAAAAGGTGAAACCGAGTCCTACTCTATGTCAATTGGGAACAATAAGGCTCTGTTAGGGGTTTGCTTATATCGGAATACCAGCTTCAATAAAGACTCTTGTGTATGTAGCAAGCAGACGGTAGGTGGTAGCGGCGGGGAGAGGGGAGAGTGGTGAAGGCGGCATCGGGGGTCAATGAAGGAATAAAGATCCGGATGTGTTTTGTCTACATACACGTCCCTTTATGCTACAATATGATAAATACAAAACTCCTAGTTTTGATACTTAAATAAATAATAACTTTTACAGGGCAGAATGATGTATTTCTGAAGACCTTACGTCTATCCCCCTTTGTATCCCACTCCATTTTCTGTTGTTAATAAAGACCCTTGTGTGGATAGACTGCGTATCTAAATTAGGGTTCAAATAGCTTCTCTTATATATTATCTCTCTGTGGAATAAATGTACGGGATTAGTAGGTTAAAGGAATGAAAGAATGAAAGACTAGAGAGTCTGAAAGTGTCTGTGAATTGAGAAAGGAAATCGTGTGTTAACGAGAACACAGAAAGACATACTTGGATGTAATTGAATATAAAAAGAAAAATATTTGAGGTTTCTGGTTATGTGAAATACGTGCATTATGATTTATCGTTAGGAACACTGAACTAACTTGGCCTAAAAACATTGTTTATATAATTAGAAACGTACATACAAACATTCATACATATAAAGATACATACATACATACAAACATGCATATCTCCCCAGATTACATACATACATACAAAACCAGAAAGGAGAAAGCTAATTCGAAGACTACAGATCCAATAATCAATAGAACTGTAAAAATCTGTAAAACTTACCAGAGGTTTATCATTTAAATATATATGAGCATGTCTAGATATGCAACTATATGCATGAGAATACATACATAAAACAAAGCATACAAATCTGCACATATTCATACATTCATGCATACATACATGCATACAAAAATAACCTAGCCTTGGATCTATGATAGAAACCGGATCTTTCTCTTTTGGCAAGCAATCTTGAAATAAAAGTGAACTATGACATACAAACTTTAGCACAGCATTTGTAAGGGAGAGGGTAAGTCGATTACATTGATTTCAGTGTTCAACTGATACTTATTTATCGACCTCGAAAGGAAGAAAGGCAAAGTCGGCCTTGGTGGAATTTGAACTCAGAATGTGAAGACGACGAAACGCCCTAAAGCATTTTGTCCGGTGTGTTAACGATTCTGTCAGTTCGCCGTCTTACAACCCGCCACATAACAAATACAGAAGTGATCTTTGAAGCGATCCAAATAGTTTCTATACCTAAGGCGCTGATCAACGCGATGATACTGTAAAAGGCATGTTCTGAAAGTAGTTCCACAGCAGGATCGAACCCGAAACCACTTACTTTCGAAGTAGGTTTCCTAACCACACAGCTATGCCTGCATATCGCGTTGACTTGTGTTTGTAAAATGGAAATAAATATTTGTATGTTTGGTATGTATTTGATTACAGTTTAAGAGATTGTGTTATTGCTGTGTATTTAATTAATATTTGATAGGTTTTCATTTCACCAGAATTATTCAATAGAACATGAAGTGTTAAGTGTGCCACAGCTAATTAAATATCACTTTTTAATTAATGTATACTTTATGTGATTAGTGGCAGCAGGCAACATGAGCCGAGTTGGGATTCTGTATGCGGTAGTCCAGTCTGCTAAGAAGAGCAGCCAAATCTCCGAACAAAGCTATAAACAGACATTCTATCTGCGACCGTTACACGGATTTTTTCAGACACAGTGCATTCAAAGCTACATTATACAACATTGTCCTTCGTTTCTAAGCAAATGGGCATGGTTTGAGAGAAATTTTGCTGTAATTTCTAGCAAACAGAGCGACCACACAGTTATTCTCAGGCTGGTTCGTGGCAGTCTTTTTCCAGTGGCCTAATAGCTTTATTTTACCAACGTTATTTTTCTATAATCAAAGAGCTCGGAGTTCGACTCCATAGCTCAGCACCATGGATAAGCAGCTGTCCTTTCTCATAACAACTGTAAAGGCTAAGCCACATGAGTGACAGCGTGTGAAAATGCATGCAATAATCCACCCTCGTGTGGATTATGCTTGATGCTTTTTGGTGGTACATTAAATTCGTCATCCGACGTAACAACCCCGCCTGGACGACGGGGTTGTTGGAGATCACTCAGTTGCTAGGATATACACAAGATCTTGTTTGGTTAGAACAAAATTTGATAGCTGGACCTTAATTAATCCATGGTTTCTTCTTCACTCTTCACCCTCTACATCAATCTTGAGGACTCAGCAAAGTAACAAAGTAATCACCTCGGCTGATGAAACCATTGTATATATGTATATACAGACATACATACATACACATATACGTGTGTATGTGTGTGTGTGTATTTACGAATGTATGTATATATATGCATGTGTATTTATATATGCATATATATATATGTATATGTGTGTGTATGTATGTAAATATTCATGCGTGTGTGTGTGTGTGTGTGTGGGTGTGTGTGTGTGTGTGGTGTGTGTGTGTGTGTGATGTGTGAGTAAATGAAATAATAACGCGGAGAAAAATTACCCGTTATACGAGGGAGAGAGGTTGAGTGAGTGTGAGAGAGGGGGAAGAAACAAACAAATAGATTAAGAAATACAGAAAGAGAGAGGGAGAATGAGAGAGAGAGAAAAAGAGATGAGAAAGAGAGAGAGATTAAGCACTGAAGAATAAAAGTATAGCAGAAAAGAAGTAATGAAGAAAGAAGAAAGGAAAGAAGGAAGGAAGGAAGAAAGAAAGAAGCAAAGTAAGAAAGAAAGAATGAAAGAAAGGAGGAATGAAAGAAAAGAAAAGAATAAATAAATAAATGAATAAAGAATGAGTG
This sequence comes from Octopus sinensis, assembly GCF_006345805.1. Taxonomy (NCBI): domain Eukaryota; kingdom Metazoa; phylum Mollusca; class Cephalopoda; order Octopoda; family Octopodidae; genus Octopus; species Octopus sinensis. The sequence goes on along the minus strand of NW_021831680.1, from coordinate 23,608 downwards.
AAAGAAAAGAAGAAAGGTAATTATAATGAAAAAAAGAATGTTAAAATAACGTTAGAAGAAAATGCTAAAAAATGTGGGAAAAATATTGTTAAAAAATCTATTAAGTGGAGGGCGATAAAATTGAATTCCAAACAGAAGGGAAACAGGAAGGAACAAGTGAGGTTTACGTAAGGATGGACAGAAAGAAGAGTCTGATGAAGTTTTGGCGACGATGTTTTCCTGAGGGAGGACAGCAGGGAGATGAAATTAGTTACTTCTGCCCCAGTTATTAAACTGTCTGCTCAAGCAAGTAAACAGAAGGTTTTTATTTTCTTCCATGTCAGCAGACGACACTATTGCCGGGGACAATACACACACACACATACATACACGTACGCACACACACACACACACACAACACACACACACACACACAAAATCAGGCCTATGGGAGTCTACGTGTAGATGTGTGTATGAGTGTGTATATATATATGTGTACATGTGTAAATATGTATGTGAGTGTGTGTATGTATGTATATATGCATGTATATATATATATATAGATAAATAGATAGATAATATAAATATGCATGTTGCATGTGGTTGTGGATGTATGCATGCATGTATGACTATGTCGGTGTATGTGCATATGTGTGTGTGTATAGTTACACACATATACACTTCGTACACACACACGCATATAAATATAAACATATATATATGGTGTGTGAGAGAGAGAGAGAGAGAGAGAGAGAAAGAAGGAAAGAAAGAATAAACATTCACATACACATATGTACATACGTCTGTGGGTATGTCGTAAGAAGCTTGCTTCCCAACCACATAGTTTCGGGTTCAGTCCCACTACGTGACACCCTGGGTATAGCTTCGGACCGAAGCTATACCCAGGGATTTAGTTGACGGAAACTGGAAGAAACCCGTCGTGTATATATATATGTATGTATGTATGGTATGTATGTATGTATGTATATATATATATATATTATATATATATATATATATTATAATATATGTTATATATATATATATGTTACGGATACATAATTGCATAGCAAGTGACCTGATCTGAGATCGTGTGCTGGAACGAAAGCAATTGCAGCGTGGAAGGTGTTTGTAAGCCATTTAAGAAACACACAAAAACCGTTAGATTCACTTCAACATTTCAATTTAATTTGCCAAAATATTTTCGTCGCTTTGAGACCGCGACCTGTTCACTGACAAAATTCTGTGCACCATGGAATTTTGCCAGTGAACAGGTCGCAGTCTCAACGCGACGAAAATATTCTGCAAATTAAATTTAAATGTTGAAGTGAATCTAACGGTTTTTGTGTGTTTTTAAATGGCTTATAAACACCTTCACGCTGCAATTGTTTGTATGTATATATATATATATATATATATATATATATATATATGTATATATATTGTATGTATATTGTGTATGTGGTGTGTGTGTGTGTGTGTGTATAGATGCAGGCATAGCTATGTGGTAAGAAGCTTGGCAAGTGTAGCACTTCTACAGTGTAGCACTTCTCAGTCCGATCAAATCCTTGTGAGTGGATTGGTGTAGACGGAAAGTGAAAGAAGCCCGCCGTTATATATATATATATTATATATATATATATATGATATATATATATATATATATATATATATCATGTTTGGTCTCTATTTCCTATCTATTAATACCCAGGCAGCATTTGTTTTTAACGCTGTTGTCACACCCGGATAATTTATACTGTCCAGGTGTCAAAAGCATAATGATATCCAATAGGCAACTGAGGATAGGATGTGAATTTGTGTGTTTGGTTGATTGTAAATATATTTAGTATCTTATGTTCTCGTAGTTTCTAAGTTGTTCTCCACTGATGTGCTAGGTCTTTTCAGACTAAAGTATATTAGAGAATTCTTTGTGTCTCAGTTTATGATTACTGTGGTATACATATGTGGTATAATATATGGTATACATTATACCATATATTGATATTAGTTTCAATTACTGGCACAAGGCCAACAATGTTGGTGAGGGAGTAAGTCGGTTAAATCGTCCCCAATGCTCATTTGGTACTTATTTTATGGATCCCAAAAGGAATGAAAGGCAAAGTCGACCTCGACAAAATTTGAACTCAGAGCATAAAGACGGATGAAAAGCTGCAAGGCATTTTGCTTGGCGTGCTAACGATTCTTCCAGCTCGCCGCCTTATACCATACTGCGTGGTTATTTCATTAGGATTGTAAATTTTTATATAACTTATACTTAAGTATAATTTATGACAGTTGCCTTACGTACAATGTATGTATACATATGAATAAGCTTTATTTCTTTCTTGGGCTCAGTCACTAGATAGTGACCACACTGAGGACCATACAGTCTTTTAGGAAGTTTTTCCAATTTATTGACCTCCAGGCCTTTGATATATTATGCTATTTTCAAAAGGTTGAAAATGAAAAATTCGAACTGCTCTAGATTTGAAAGTAAAGTTTAATGACCTAAATACATGAGATATTATTTGATACTATACAAATTTCATATCCAACCGCCTAGACATACACATATGTGTGTGCCTATGCGAACACGTATATGTGTGTATCTACGAGTGAATGTATATATGTATGTATGTATTATGTGTACATATATATTATGTGTATGTGTGTATATATATGCGCTCGGATGTTTATATCTATTTGCATGTATAGATCTATATATATATGTGTATGTAAGCATATATATATATATACATATATGTAAATAAATACATACGTGCACGTATACACATGATATATATATATATATATATATATATATATATATGTGTGTGTGGTTGTGGGTGTGTATATGTAAATTAATACATATATAAGTGGACGTATATACATATATGCATAATATATATATATGTATATATATATATACATATATGATATATATATATAAATATATACATATATGTATTATATATATATATTATATATGTATATATATGTATATATATATATATATATATATATATATGTGTGTGTGTGTGTGTGTGTGTTGTGTGTGTGCACATGTGCACACATAAACACACAGACACATACACGAATATATGTGTACACACGTGACTAGCACGCACTCGTTATGATATATTTCATGACAAGAAACACATACGAACATAGACCATCTTGTGCGCGAACCATGTGTGTTTGTGCGCGCGCGCGCGCGCGTGTATATGTGTGTGTGTGTTGTGTGTGTGTGTATATGTGTGTGTGTGTGCCGGCATAATGATGTTAATGTTTTCTCAGACATGAGTTAAGGAGATATTGAAAAACGTATTTGAATAATAAGTCTGAGGATAGATTTCAAAGCTTTCAAGTAGCCACTCCCAAAACCTTGTACAAGTCCAAATGTATGCATCTGTGTGTGTATGTCTGTATGTATATGCATGAATATATGTATGTATGTATGTATGTATGTATGTATGTATATCGGCATGCATAATGTGCATATATGTACGTGCGTATGTATTTATGCGTTTATCTATTATGTATCCATGTATGTATGTAATTACGTGTGAATACATGCATGTATATATGCTTATTATGTGTGCATGTATATAGATGCATATATATATGCATATATATATACATACATACATGTACATATATATATGTGTGTGTGTGTGCATGCATGCATGCATGTTTGCGAATGTGTATCTAAGTTTGTATTTGTGTATACATATATGCATACCTTATGTTTATATATATGTATATGCATGTATTATTATCTGGATGTATGGATGTATGTGTGTATATATGTGTACATCTGTACATGTGTGTACGCTTGTATGTTTGCATATATATATATATATATATATATGCATTATATACTACAATATATATTATATATATATATATATATATATATACATATATATATGCATGCGTGTGTGTGTGCGTGTGCGCGCGCATGTAATTATATGTTTAGATAGACACACACGTACATACACATATATATTCATATACATATGTGCATACATAGATATATTCGAGTATGTGTGTCTGCGTACACGTTCATATATATGTTCATATACATAACCAAATCTCAAGTTTCATTGATGATATCATCGGTGCATTTAAGCAGCAACGCTGCAGCGTCAATGTAATGAGAATCAACAACAAATCGCAGCCTGTTGTGTTTGGCGTAGAGGGGCGACGAAGGACAATGAAGAAGCTGGAACAAAAGAAAGCCGATACTCAAACGTCTATGTAATACTAATGAGCAAAATGTGGGTTGATTTGAAGAAAGTAGTCGTACTCCCAACCCCATATTCTAAAGAAGAAACGACATTTTGAAATAGTCTGATTGTGACAAATATACGAGCGGGAGCCGGAAAAATTTCTAGCTTTAAGGTCGTCGCGAAAGGTCTGGTTAGAGGCTTAAACTTCCGAGTTCTTTAACAGGGATTACAAAAAAAATGAACGACCGTTCCAATAAGTGCGTGAATCTGAGAGGGGAATATCTATATATATAAAACTCTAGTTGTGTGAGTGTCTGTCCCCTTCGATTTAGATTCCTAACTCCTCCCACATTTTGCGGTGCAGTTTAACCAAATTCGGGTATCTTATAGTCGTGATTCATATCAAGCCCGTCTGACTATTAGCGCGCGTCAACGATGAGTCTACGATTTTAAAATAAATTTAACATCATTTTTTATTCCATTTTAATGCATAAATGCATCGTGTGTCGATGGCGGCGGAGTTGGCGTCCACGCTCACAGCTGCACCTGTGTTTGCTTCTCCCCCTTCTTCCCTACCTTGTGAAGCTGTGGGGAAGGGAGTTTAAGGAAATCAACGTCGTAATGCGTTGTCAAGGAGACCAGCATTCTTTTAGAACAACGACTTCATGGCTTGAAGACACCAAAACAGAAATGGCTAAGAAAGCCCGAATTGGCATCTAAAAGGAAGTAACTCTCTAAAAATGCTTATATAGTTATTTCCCTTACAAACCCGAGCAACGCCGGGCGATACTGCTAGTGTTCAATAAAATCATAATTAACTGAAGTTCGTGTATTTTCTTTTATACAAAGCCAAGAACTTTTCAACACCCTCTCGTTGTTCTGGTTATAGAGTTGACTGTGTATAGAAAAGGCGTAATAGTGTGGCTATATAAAAAGGAAGAGCCTGAAATGGTCAAGATCTTCGGGTTATATCATATCATAAAAGGCAGGAGTAGCATGGTAATTTGTGGTGATTCCATTTGAATTAAGATGCCATGGATTTGTGTTGCTACTCCTACGATGTCTTTTCTCCTGCTTGATTGATATTGGGTTAGGAAGGATATCTGAACAGAGATGTGTTATCCAGGGAACAGAATCCACCATACCAAAGATATGACAGACATATGTAACAGGAATACTAAAATTGGGAACAATGAACAAATCGTTGGCCAGTTGTAAAAATTATATTGTTTTTCGGTTAGAGCAGTTACACATGGTTATTTGATGCTGTGGTCGCATGGATATGGAAGTAAGAATGCATGTATCGACTGATGCTATCCTAAGATAGCATTAATGCTATTCAACCTCATTAGATGGAGCGATACTGTCATAAGTTGTCGAAATCATTGTGGTTGCCAATTGACAGCTGATGAAGGTTATGTCCCTTATGTGTGCAAAATAAAGCATGGGTCTTTGTATGTGATTGTGCGTGTGTGTGTGTGTGTGCTTGTTTACGTGTATATGTGTGTGTGTGTGTGAGTAACTTAAAGAATTCTGTCAAAACTGAACATGACACCATACGTATACTAAATACGAAGAAATGTTTATATCAATCTGTAATAAAGACTGCTTTTATCTAACACGAAAACGTGGCGGCATAAACTTAACATCAATTAAAGCAGCCTTTGAATGTTACACCATCTCTCTACGCTTACATCAAGTGACGTCGAAGTGTACCCGTGAATCAAATCTACGTACATGAGGCAAATAACATCAGCAGAGCTTGAAAGCTCGTCCGAAACATTCTAAGGCTGATGACCAAAGATACACATCACGGGAAATTGCACAGCTCTATTGCAACAAAATATCACAGCAAAAAGGTTTCTCTTAATCAGTAGAAATTCTTGCATGGCTATGT
>NW_021831680.1:0-7500 GCF_006345805.1 Octopus sinensis | reverse complement strand
CCCCACTGCCACCACCACCACCACCACCACCATCACACCACCATCAACAACAACAACAACTACTACTACATCCATGCCACCAGCACAACACCCTCACCAGCAGCAGCAGCAGCAGCAGCAGCAGCAACAACTACAACGCTAACAACAATACTAGCGCAATCACCACCGCTAAAAACAACAAACTCACCTCCACCAGAAAACAACACCGCCACCGAGAGTACCCCTACCACCAACTACACGGCCCACCGATACCCAACATCAACTCTCCAAAAACAATGGCAAAAACAACAAGAACACCATCAACAAATTCCTCAGTAACACGAAGCTCCATATAGGATTGCCTGTACAAATAATATCAGTATGGCAGCTGTATAAAATGATGGCAGCTAATTAATCTAGTCTTTGTGTTTGTTATTAATGGTGGTTGTTGTTATTAGTTTTTGTCGTTAATGGTTGCTATGGTAGTTGTTGTTATTGCTGTTTATGTAGTTTCTGTGGTAATTAGTGCTATTAATAGTAGCTGTACTGGATGTAGTTGCGGTGGTGATTGTTGTTGGAGCAGTTGTTATTGTTAATGTAGTAGTGGTTGTAGTAGTCATTTTTTTACAACTACTATCGTAGAGGTTGTTGTGGTTGTTGTGGTTTATGTTATAACTACCGTGGTAGACGTTATTGTTGTTACAGTAACGATTATTGAGGTAATTATTATTATTATGATTACTAAATTCCGTCGAGGTAAACTTCGCCTTTCATCCTTTCAGGATCGATAAAATAAGTACCAGTTGAGTACTGGGGTCAATGTAATTGGGTTGCACCCTCCTCTAAACGTCCTGGCTTTGTGCCAAAATTTGAAATCATTATTATAATTACTAGGAGGCGAGGTGGCAGAATCGTTAGCACGCCGGGTAAAATGCTTAGTAGCATTCTGTCCGCCTTTACGTTCTGAGTTTAAATTCCGCCGAGGTCGACTATGCCTTTCATCCTTTCGTATTCGATAAATTATGTACCAGTGTAACACTGGGGTCGATATAATCGACTTGCCCCCTTTCAGACCTTGTGCCTTTAGAAGACAGGATTATTATTATAATTACTGAGAAGGTGGCCAGCTGGCAGAATCGTAAGCACGCTGGACAAGATTCTTAGCGACATTCTGCTGGACTCCACCTTCTGAGTTCAGTTCAAATTCTGCTGAGATCGACTTTACTTTTCATCCTATCGGAGTTGATAAAATTAGTACTGGTCGAACACTGGAGTCGATGCGATCGACTAGTACAAATTTCAGAACAGCAATGACCTTATGATTATAGTAGAAGGAATTATTATAATCACAATGCCCAGTCTGGGAATCGAAACTGCGTTCTTACGACCGCCAGTCCGCTGCCCTAACCACTGGGCCATTGCACCTCCACTGTTGCTGCGGTTGCTTGGCTGCGCTAAATGCTGCGGTGGATGATGTTATAATAGTTTTTATCACTGTGGTCACCGTTAGTGTTGCTGCTACGGTTGTTGTGCTGCTCTTGTTGTTACTGTTGAGTTTACCATTCTAATTGGTTTCATTGCTACTGCCGTTATTGTTGTTGCCGTTGTTCTTGTTGCTCTTGTTGTTAGCTGTTTATTTGTTGATATTGTTGTTGTCGCTTCTGTTGCTTCTGCTACAAGTGATGTTATGATGCTTTGACTCGGTTACTGTTGTTGTTCATGCTGTTGCTGGGTAAGCTATTGATTTTCTTTGTGTACCAGCAGCAGCAGCAGCAGTAGCAGCAGCAGCAGCAGCAGTAGCAGCAGCAGCAGCAGTAGCAGCAGCAGCAGTGATAACAGTGGTAGTATTAGTGGCGCTGGTGGTAGTGATAGTAATAGTTGAAGAAGAAGTAGTAGTAGTGGCGGTGATGATAGTTGATATTATTGTTCTTATTCTTGTGATAATTATTCCGGTTGAGACGGTGCGTTGGTAGGTGGAACGGTAAGCTGATAGCTTAGCACTAACCGCAGAGTGCAACCCTCAATAGATACACCATCTCTCAATATACCCTTCATATTTCGCTGTATATATATATATATATATATATATATATATATATATATATATATGAATATAGTTTACAAGTGTTATGTAATAACTGATGCAACACAACTTTACCTACATATATATATTAAATTATATTATGTCAGTTTCTAGTGCACTGCTCAATAGCTAATTTTAGTTCAATCAATTGCTATCTCATCAGAAACAAATTAATTAAATACCGGAAACCAGATTGGAAGACGCACCGGATAGTGGAATGGGTGGTGTATTGAACAACAAGCTGAAGGTTCATCGGTTCGAATCTTGTCCTACGTATGAATTGTGCTTTAAAGCAAATTATATGAGAAGTGGATATAACATTAAATTGCAAAGTTCTTAAATGCTGAAAATAACAGGTTTGCGATGTATTTGTTTGTGTGTCTTTGTGCTTGTATTATGTTTGTCCCCGCCAATAGAATAAGCACCAGTATTTTCAGCTGGCACTTATTTTATCGACCCTCAAAAGAATGAAAGGCTAACTCAGCATCCGCGCAAAGATGGACGAAATGACGCTAAGCATTTTTGCCGGCATTCTAACGATTCTTGCTTTTTTTTATTGCCCTCAAGGGGCTTAACATAGAGGGGACAAACAAGGACGGACAAAGAGATTAAGTCGATTACATCGACCCCAGTGCATAAATGGTACTTAACTTATGCAAAATTTGATGCAGATTCTCTGCTCAACTTTCTTTGTCACTGCGACGGTCACACGCTACTCACCTTCCTTCCAAACACTGTGTGAACAGCAGGAGCTAGAACGTTAAAACTTAGTGTGCACGCACAACAAAGTTGAAGGTCAATCTATGCCAAGCAGCTTTACTCTGCGTGCTTTAGCTTCGTTACTATGGCAACAATACGGATACTTATTGATCAGACCGCCTATATATTAACTACTGCATTCCATCGGTTATGACGACAAGGGTTCCAGTTGATCTAATCAACGGAACAGCCTGCACGTAAAATTAACGTGCAACTGACTGAGCACTCCATAGACACGTGTACCCTTAACGTAGTTCTAGGGAGATTCAGCGTGACACAGAGTGTGACAAGGCTAGCCCTTTGAAATGCAGGTACAACAGAAACGGGAAGAAAGAGTGAGAGAAAGTTGTGGTGAAAGAGTACAGCAGGGTTCGTTCCCCACTGCCGGAGCCTCGTGGAGCTTTTAAGTGTTTTCGCTCAATAAGCACTCACAACGCACAGTCTGCGAATCGAAACCGCAATCCTATGACTGCGAGTCCGCTGCCCTAACCACTGGGCCATTGCACCTCCACACCTTTATACATACGCGCACACATACAGAAAATAAAGGAATTCGCAAAAGCAGGAAATCTGTGAGAACTGAGCGGTGCAGGGTTCGATTCCCTAACGAGGTTTCCTGGCCACTTTCTTTCGTCTTCTTAAAGGCATTTCCCCCGATTCTCTAAGTTGTCTTCATAGCTTTCTTGCGTTCGCGAATTCCTTTATTTCCTGTAGATTCCGACACACGCGGCGCTTATAAGTTTTTTTACAATATATATATACATACACCATACATATATGTGTATATTCATGTTTATACTTAAAACTAATTATTCTATGTATATACTGCGCAATATTCAAATTTTCCTGTCGTCTGCTTTCAATGAATAAATAAAGCACAAGAACTCAGAATATTTCTACTGCATATTTCAGTGTAATCAATAAAGCAACAGATACTAGAATTATATTTCCCATATTTTGGTATTCAAACATACAATGTTATATTGAAAGTTTCCGGGTGACATAAAACTCTTCAGTAAAAGAATTTGAATAACATACGATAAGTAACAAATACTAGATTTTCTTATTTCATTATGTTTCTCATTTTATACGTTTTCTCCGCTTTTTTTGTTTCGACTTTTTCTTCTTCACTTTCGTTCGGGTGTTTGAATTGGAAGGAAAAATGGCGTATATGTACATCTTGATAACTGGTTTATATCAGGTTATAAATCTTGTGGTTGATCAGCCTGTCTATACCTACAAAGAATTATGCAATACGATGCACAATTTTTTATGCTTGTAAATATATATTTAAGAGAGAAAGAGAGGGAGAGAGAGAGAGAGAGCGCGAGTGTGTGTGTGTGTTGCTATATATACTTATGTATTATATATAATTAAATGTATAGTATATGTTCTCATATGCATGCATGTGTGTGTGTATATATATATATAAATAAATAAATATATATATATATATATACATATATATACATATATATATATATATATATATATATATATATATATATATATATATATATATACATACAAATATACATATATCTACACACACATATATATGTATATATATGCATTTATATATACATATATACATATATATCTTACATGTGTATATATATATACATATATATACATGTATTACTCTCGCTTTCTCTCTCTCTCTCTATGTGTGTGTGTGTACATAGATATTGATGTATATATAATATGTATTGATATATTGCCATGATATCAACGAATATCTTCAGATATGTACATGTGTATATCTGTATATGTCTGTGTACGCGTGCATGTTTGTATGTGTGAATGTGTGTTTGTTGGGAAGACTTTAGAAGATGTAAGTGTCCCATAAATCTTGAATCGTCTGTTTATCTTTCATTTTGTGTTTGTATGCCTTCGCATGTGTATGTATTTTTATATATATGTTTCTGTATGTATTTCTGCGTGTATAAGTGTGTGTACGTAAAATTGTACTACAGCAAAAATCAGACATACTCAATGGAATAAAGTAGCTATAATTTCTTCCTTTTAGTGGAATATGTAGTTATAAACCGCCATTACTTGCAGCAACCAAGGATTCTTTATCGTCATTGCAATGACGTCCATACAATTCACTTCACTAAAGTTATTTTCGCAGCGACATTTTTTCGACATTTCGATAATATTCCTCTCTCTTTTAAAAAAGATATAATGTTGTTGCTTTAACCATGATTCTTCTCTCATACAGCAGTTCTATGAAAGACATTCCACCCATGCCTATTCCACATTTTTAATATCTATCTATCTATCTATCTATCTATCTATCTATCTATCTATCTATCTATCTATCTATCTATCTATCTATCTACATATATATGCATACACACAGATATACATATACGTACATACACGCACGGACGCACGCACACACACAAACACACACACACATCAATATATGCGTGTCATTGCATTAGAGTTTGCTTCTCAGTGTCACTTCTAAAGCGGTGTTGGCTTGGTTTACGTCCCCATAACTTAGTACTTCAGTAAAGAACCGAAAGAAGAAGTGCCAAATTATTAATTCTTCTGAAAGAGGGGTGATTACTTTGTTCAACACACTCTAAATTAAACAAATATCAATTTTTCTAACATAATGAAACGAAATAGAAGGACCTATACATTAGAATAAATGATACAAGTTTGTTAATATTGTACTGTGCAAAGTACTAGTCTGTGCAAGGTACCGATAAACAAAACAAGTGGCTGCGGGACTTTGAAGTTCATACACGTTAATTAGTGCGGATTTTAAGAGGTTTCGGTCTATCAGGGTCCGTACGTTTTTGCCAATTTTCAGTTGAGCTGGACTTATAGCAATAACTTTGTGTAACTAAGGCCTTTCTGCACGTTCCCTCCGCAAATTATGAACATTACGACAAATACGGTTTTCCGAGATTCCTGAAACACCTGTCGGGTTATGGAACTATGTTTTTTCTTAGCATTTTGTAGTTTTTAGGCTCTATATAAATACACACACACACACGCATGAATGATAGATAATGAGACAAACGGATAGAGATACTCTCTTTTACTCTTTTACTTGTTTCAGTCATTTGACTGCGGCCATGCTGAAGCACCGCCTGTAGTCGATCGAGCAAATCAACCCCTAGGACTTATTCTTTTTAAGCCAGTACTTATTCTATCGGTCTTTTTTGCCGAACCGCTATGTTACGGGGACGTAAACACACCAGCATCGGTTGTCAAGCGATGTTGGGGGGGGGGAAACATAGACACACAAAACATATACACACACATACATATATACATACATATATATAATATATATATATATATTATATATACGACGGGCTTCTTTCAGTTTCCGTCTACCCAAATACCTCAAAGGCATTGGTCGGCCGAGGCTATAGCAGAAAAACACTCGCCCAAGGTTGCCACGCAGTAGGACTGAATCTGGAACCATGTGGTTGGTAAGCAAGCTGCTTACCACACAGCCACTCTATAAAACGAAGGCAACCACTAGTCAATAACATACTGAATAAAGGCGACGAGCTGGTAGAATCGTTAGCAAGTCAGGCAAAACGCTTAGCAGCATTTCGTCAGTCTTTTCGTTCTGAATTCAAATTCCGTCGACATCAAACAATAACTGAAAGATCGCTTACTACATTTCAGTATAGTAACTCCGAAATTTCACCGTTAATTTTTCTGTTCTTATAAGTGTGCATGCGTGTGTCTATGTGTGTGTGCCCTTCTCTTTTGAAAGTTTCAATCATGTGTCTTCCATTTTCTCTTTTGCGTCATCTTCTCCCTCTCTCTCTCTTTCTGTTACTCAGTTTCTGATTGTTTTTGTCTTTCTCTCTCTCTCTCTCTCTGTCCCATTCTCTCTCACAATGCCAATATCGCTTTCCTTCTTAGTTTGACATTTAGTGCTCTCTTTGATGCCTTCAACACACAGTACAGGCAGCATACCACATAAAATACCACCGCCGCAACTGCCACCACCACCACCACCACCACCACTAACATCATCATCATCATCATCAGTGTCGTCATTTTCATCGCGCGATCATCATCAACACCATCGTTGTTGTCGTTCTCGTCGTCCTCAATACGATCATTACCATCGTTATCATCATCAATATCCACATCATCATTGTCTTACTCTCCCCTTCTCTTCGCCTCCTCTTTGAGCTACTCTTCCTCCCCTCCTTTCTCTTCCTCCTCATCACCATCGCCCTCTTCTAAAAAAACTGCTGACTGCCAACATCTCCATTTCCAGTCCCATCCAGAAGTCTTTGATCAAATCAAACGACAATCCAGAAAGTTGGTTGATTTATTAGAACTGTGTGCAGCCATAAGTGTCACATCTGGATATTTCTGTTTTAGGTTTCTTAAACAGAGCTGACACGAGCAGAGAGAACAACGAGGCAGCATCTATACAAGTAGTTCTCAACCCTTAATTGAAATGAGGTTCCCACGAACCACTTTTAATATGCTACCCTTATGTGTGTGTGTTGTATATATATATATATATATATATATATATATATATATATATATATATATATGTATATGTATGTATTATATATATATATATATATATATATTATATAGAGAGAGAGAGAGAGAGAGAGAGGGGGGGGAGGGACAGAGTTTTTGAAGTGATGTACAAATATTGTATATTTAGAATA
>NW_021831679.1:0-33155 GCF_006345805.1 Octopus sinensis | reverse complement strand
TCCCATTTCAATGGCTGATTTTTCCTGAATGTAGCAAGAATTTTTATATATTGTCCTGAGTTTATTTTTTCATCGATGAAACATAACGAACCCATTCCAAAATATGAAAAGCATCCCCAGACCATAATTTGCCGCCACACACTTAACAGTTTGGTGATAATTTGAATTTTTGAATTCATTTCCCCTTTTTCGGTATATTATTTCTTTTTGGTGCATAATAAACTTCAAAAGTACACTCGTCTGAAAAAATGACTGATCTCCATCCTTCATCATATATACCAACGAAATCTTTCGATATTCATATCTTTTGAGTATGTTTTTTACTAAACAATGGTTTTTCTTTGCTACTCTTCCAAAAAACCATCCCATTTTTATTTAAATTGCGGGGGTAATTGTTCGCGGGGAAATTACTTTATCAGATTTTTCACTATTGGCATCAGAAAGTTCCACTAATATTTAGATTTCGTTTGTATTGAGTAATGTTGGTCTTCCAGACCCACTTTTTCTATAAATGGTTCTTGAGTTTATGTATTTTCGAACAACATCGAAAACGGTCGATTTCGGAACTCCGAGGATATCAGAAATTCTCCTATAAGAAAAATTTTGCAGGTAATAAGAAATAATTTGTCCTTTACAAAAGGAATCCATTAATTTTTTCTAAAATATTAAAAAAAATTAGCTCTTTTAACTTTTTTTTTTAAATTGATTGAAATAAGTTAGTCAATGATTAAAAGGCACTTGCTCTTTTAACTATAATAGCAAAAGTGTCCGGAATTTTACTCCACTGAAAACACGTTTTATGCTTTTAAATATCGTTTTATAAAACTTTTGTAAATATATTTTTTTAAATATAAAAATATAGAAAAAAATACTATACTCAAAGGTTTTTTTTCTAAATTTGATAATAAAATTGACGATTTATTAATTGTCCGGATTTTAATGTCAAGGGGTGTATATTAACAAAAAAATTGCATCTTTAATGTCAATTTTTGTATGAATTGTATAAAGCAGGGCTGGCCAACCAAGGCCGCGGGCTGCATGCGGCCGCGATGGAGTTTGGTGCGGCCCGCGAGAGAAATTTTGTATGTAGTTAACCTATAAATACATTCAAGATAAATTTTCTTAAGTTTAATAAATAAAGATAAATTATAAGTTTAATAAATTTAAAGTTTATCTATTTTGTAGCTGTTATCAATATGAAGAAAAGGAAAATTTTTGAAGAAAACAGGCAATTCAGCAATCATTGGGAAGAAGATTACTTTTTTATAATGCATAATTCCAAGCCAACATGTTTAATTTGCAAGGAGAAAGTATCGGTGGTGAAAGAGTACAATGTAAGAAGACATTATGAAACAAAGCATTCCGAATACGCGAAATTTAGTAAGGAATTGAAACAAGGAAACTGGATTCGCTTAAATCTGAATTGAGAAATCAGCAAAGACTATTAAATTAAATTCATCGATACACTCTTCTTCTGATACTGTTAAAGCAAGCTACTCTGTTGCAATGATAATTTCAAAGAGAATGAAATCATTTTCGGATGGAGAATTCGTTAAAGAGTGTTTGGATGCTGTCGTGAAAGACATTTTGCCAGATAAAACTAAAAAGTTTTCAAACATTAGCTTGTCACGTCAAACCATATGTCGCAGGGTTAATGACATTTCAAATGAAATTGTGGTGACTTTGCGTGATCAAATAAAATATTTCAAAAGTTATTCTTTGGCCTTTGACGAATGCACGGATATATCAGACACGTCTCAACTTGTAGTATATATTCGTGGAGTTACCGAATCTTTTCAAGTGAAACAAGAAATGCTTAACCTTGTCAGTTTGAAAGATACTACAAAGGGCGAAGATATTTTCCAAGCTGTTATGAAATGTTTATCCGACAATGGAGCGATTTAGAGACCCTTGCTGGATTGACAACAGATGGGGCGCCGGCTATGATTGGAAGAAATAAAGGAGTTGTAAAGCTAATAATGGATGAGATGGAGTCAAGAAGCATAAAAAATGATTTATTTGTAATACACTGCTTGATACATCAACACAATTGTGCGCGCAAGTGTTGTCTATGAACCATGTTATGAGTGTGGTTGTAAGAACTATAAACTTCATTCGTTCTCATGCACTTCAACATCGCCAGTTTAAAGAATTATTGAACGAGTATATTCTCACTATGGTGATCTTGTGTATTTTTCCAATGTCAGATGGCTGAGTCGCGGAAAATGTTTAAAACGTTTTTTCGACTTGAGAGAAGAAATCAAAAGTTTTATGATGCATAAGAAAATGACATTAACTGAATTAAATGATGAAGAATGGATGCTAGATCTGTGCTTTTTGGTAGATATAACCGAAAAAATTAATCATTAAACAAGGAGTTACAAGGACCGGATAATTTGATTACTAATGCATGCCATCAAGTCAAAGCATTTCGAATGAAATTGTCATTGTTTGAATGTCAAATAAGAAATGGAAATGATCAACATTTTCCAACGCTAAATCAATTTAAAATCAGCCATTGTAAAAATTTCTTCAAGTACGCTGATGAAATAAAAAATCTTGCTGCAGCATTTGACAGTCGATTCTCGGAACTAAAAAATATGAGAAAATGTTTGAACATTTTCTTCTCCATTTCATGTTGACGTTTCTATTGTTTCAAATACTTTGCAGACGGAAATAATTGACCTACAGTGCAACAGTGAACTAAGACTTGTATCCTACTATATCCAAAATTGACTTTTATAACAAATATGTGACTGCAGAAAAATATCCCAACTTAAGAATTTTTGCACAAAGAGTTGTAAGCTCCTTTGGATCTACTTACGTATGTGAATCATTCTTTCGAAATTAAAGTTTAGTAAAAGTAGATATAGATCTTCTTTAACAGATAAAAACTTAGAAAACCAATTAAGATGTGCAACTAGTAATTGTGAAGTTGATTTGAAAAAATTAAGTGAAGATAAAGAAAAACAGATTTCTCATTGATACGTAATTGGACTGAATGCTATTTTACTAAATAAAATCTTATCTGTGTTGTTTGATATCTATCCTTAGTATGTACATGTATATGCGGCCCGCGGAAAGGATTCATTTGGACAAAGTGGCCCGCGATGCGATTTGGGTTGGCCAGGCCTGGTATAAAGGAAAATTTTCAGTATTGAGCAGATCAGCTAAGTATTGTAGCTTTCTTTACATGAAATGAGTCTTGAATGTTTTTATAATTTAATTCCATTGATGTATTAATCTAGTAGAATTTTAGGAAGAAATAAAATCTTATACAATCTAAGTTTGAGGTATACAGTTCTGCAGGACAGTCTTGTAATTTGTAATAAAATTTTTCTTCTTTTAATTATCAACTGAAGATAAAAACTAATAATCCAATCAATACAAATGTAGATCCAGTCATCCAACTTTTTGTGAGCCTAATACGAGTAGGGCAACATTTTTATTGACTTGAAAAAATAAAAATTACCCTTAAAAAGTCAATTTAATTGACAGTAAAATTTTAAAATTGACTAAAAAATTACCCAAGAAATCTTATTTAAAACTTAATTTTCGATTACCGGCTGTTTTAGTACTTGGCTGGGTGACCGCCGGGGAACTAACAGTGTCGTACTTTAATGTTTGTCTATGTTAGTGACTTTCTAATGGTAGCATGTTTGTCTATGTTGTCGAATTAACTACAAAAGACTCACAATCACCCTCCTTTAAACCGGATTTCTTTCGATGCTTAAATTATCCTCAATAATTCTATATCTCATACTAAAACTATGTCATGAAAAGGCAACTCACTTTCTTTCCAAAATATCTCACTGTGTACCTCTCTATTCTGGTCTCTTTCACCTCCTAAAGGTCGTTCGTGACCTAACTAAGACCATAATTAAATTATAATTAGAACGTTTTTAAATCTTTATTGAGGATAAAGGCACTAAAGGTTAATCGCATGATCAGCTATTCCGATTGAGAATGTTCTGAAATCTAACATTGACCCAGTACGCCATCTTTTCATTAACTATAAAAGAGCTTTTTGGGACGAATATCGCCTTGCTCAAATTCTCTGAATAATTTTAACATCTACAGCTTTCGCTTGACAGCTCCAGCAGTCGATTACCTTAATGCTCTTATTTCCAATTTTAAAAAATTTATCCCTCAAGGAACAATTATAAACAATGGTTTGATGTATGAAAAGCTAAAATCCCACGAATCTGCTACTTTTCATTTAAACACCCCACCAAATCTGGTTCAGCACGCAAATACAATCATAAAATACTAAAATTTATTAAGTCACAAAAAATCTAATAAAAATGATCGACAGGATGCCAGGTTGCGAAATCTCTAACAGAATTCATGGAGACTGAATTGGAAGAAAAATGAAAGGGGAGGGCCAGGTCCGCACAAAAGCGTATCCCAATCCCCCTCGAAACGTGGATTTAAACCAATCAAAAAACGTAATTAGACATTGAGGACGTCGAGAAATACATTCCGAGACTCTTTTCAGTATTTTGTTGTTTGGGATTTTTAAAGCAACACGAAATTGATTCTAAGATTACAAAAACATGACAATAAACCATCTTACGAGTTCGGTTTGAAGGAGAAATTTAAAGTATTTTTTTGTTTATTGTGCTTATTGTAGGATTATCCCATTTGTCTAATCAGACAGAGTCATAAGCTAATTCAAGTTATCTTTTAGTAATTACAGTAAAACCTCTCGAATCCGCCAAATTTGGGACCTGGGAAATTACGGCGGATTCGAGAGTTTGGCGGATTCGAGAGACGGCGGATACGAGAGGTTTTACTGTACTCTCAAAATAATAGTCGGAAATAATTTCAGACGTTTACTGATCGCCATTGTGTTAAATTTAATTTCGAATTTGCTCACCTTTGCCCAAACAATTTTGCTCCGGTTTTTGTTAGTGAATAATAATAGTCATTTGGTCAACTTTATTGTTGTCAAATCAATTTTTAAATGGAAGGGATATTTTTATGCCTTTCTGCTCGTGGCTGTGGGCATTACTTATGGAATTACTCGAGCATATTCAGAAAAACTGGCTCTCACTTGCTCGGTCTCCATTCGGTCGCGAGTAATGATGTTGGTGTACCAGAAAGTATGCCAAAGTTGTATAATTTAGAGCTTTATACTTGCCTCTAAAACTCGGAGGGAGTTGTCAGACACGTTGGCTCTTACTTTGATTGGAAGTGACTCTGAATTTATTTACGAGGCCGTATCTGTGATTCCAAATTTGATAAACCTGCCTTTAATCCTCATTATAGCACTGTGGATCATTTATTCCAATGTGGAAAAGTACATGTTTGTCAGCGTCGGGGTTCTCGTAGTGACATTATTATTCACTCTCTTTTTCTCCAAATTTCAAAAAGAATTTCAAGTCAATTATTTTGATCAGTTTAGTCGACAAGTTCAAAACTGACAGACAAGAGGACAAGTATTATTTTCGAATTTTTCAACGGAATTAAAGTTAATAATATTTTTAAATTCTCAGGTCTTTAAGTTATATGGCTGGGAATACCCCATCCAACAGTTGATAACTTCCATTCGAACTAAGGAAGTCAATTTTCTGCTAAAGTCGTTCTTTCCAACCAGTGGGGCGATTGTCTCACGTCTCCGAATTGGGTATGTCTAGCGACATGAGTAAATAGATGGTTCTTGGGACTATTGGACTGTTCATCCTCAAAACAGACGTCACAATCTCTTAAATTGGAGGGATTTATGAGACCTTCGGGTTGTTTAACATTCTCAGAACCGTTTTGATATTTCTTCCTCTGAGTATTTTTTACCTTGTCTTGGTTGTTGATAATCGCTGACGCATAAATAGGCCGGGATAGCTATCAAAAAATAACTAATTATCTCAACTGTGATGAGTTGACAATTGATCGGGGGATCTGTCGTGAAACTATGCAAGAAGGTTAGTTCCGGAAATAAATTCGTACTAGATGAGCACATCCTCGTCGAAAACGCTTTCTTCTCTTGGATAGACGGAAAACAGACTCTCAAAGAGTATCAAATTCATTATTATGGCAGCATATCATTCAAAGTGCAAAAAAATCACTTACCGGTGTCATTGGACAGTTGGCGTCCGGCAAGTCATCTCTCCTCTCCGCTCTTCTCGACGAGATTCCGAGAACTTCTGGAGGATCCTGCATCACTGTAAGCCTATGGAATAACTATAAACAAGGATTCAGTCGCATACTGTCCTCAGCAGGCTTGGTTAAGAAATTGCAGTTTACTCGACAACATTATAATGTTCAACAAATATGATGCCGAGTGGTTCGGTCGTGTCGTAGAACTGTGCTGTCTCGTCAAAGACATTGACATGATGCCTGACAGGGAATGGACTGAGATCGGAGAAAAGGTATTGAGTGATATCGAATTGTAAGGGGGTCAATCTTAGTGGAGGGCAAAAGCAGAGGATTAGCTTAGCACGTGCTATTTATGATAATGCAGATCTATACTTGCTTGATGACGTACTCAGTGCTGTCGATGCTAATGTGGGAGAACGTTTGTTTTACAACCTGTTTGGGCCAGAAGGCATTCTTCGGAACAAGGCATTTATTTTTACCAGTTATTCCACAGACAGTCGTTTTTGTGACAAATTCGATAAAATATTTATCCAAAATGAATAAAATTATGTTTCTGAAAGAGGGACAAATATCATTTTTTGGTACATATCACGACTTTGCCAATCTGTCTCTAGAAGATACTTTTATAAAACAACTAGTAGATGCTCAAACAGGTGTGCATATGACATTACTGTTCAGAGACTACAACAAAAGTTAAAAGAAGATCAAAGATATCGAAAACTTTCAAGAGAGTTTCGGTAATACTGGACTCGACACAAAAACTTGTCCAAGACGAAAATGTAGAACTCTCACAAGTGACTTTAAATGAAAGTAAATAATTAAGTTTTCATTCAAATCGGTTGAATCATACATCAAATATTTCGAAAGAACTGCTTTGGTTGGCTACACGATCTTCATGATCCTGAATATATGTTCTTATTTGGCACTGTTAAACTGGTTATCAACGTGGACGGACAGCATTATCAAAAATGGAAGACCTGTCGACACCACACTATACATTGGCATATACGGGCTTGATAGTCTTATTTGGTTTTAAATGAGTGTCTAATGACAGCATTGTCTGTACTTGTGAGGGTCATTTTTTTGTTTTTTGGAAGCGCCAAAGCATCTTTGGGAATCCACGAAGCACTTTTTGTTTCTCTGATGAAGGCTCCAATATCATTTCATGAGAGAACACCCATTGGACGAGTCATGAATCGGTTTTTAACTGATATGCTGAGACTGGACATTAAAATGCCGCAGCAGTTGGCGGCCATTGGGGGACCTTTATTGTTCTCATTTCACTCTTTATATATATCATCCAAGTAAATTACTTTTCCGCCATTCCAGTCGTTTTTGTGTTTTTTTTCACATTTTTTGTGCGGTTTATTGTTCTGTATAATCAATAGAAATATTATGCTCTCATTGCAAGGCAGTCCATGAGTCTCGAGTTGTCCAAAAAGTCTAAATTAGTGACCAACTACGTGGAGGTTTTCCGCGGAGGCGTCTGCATCAGAGTCAGCAAAACAGAAAACAAATATATTGAACAATTTAGTGACAACATGGACAAATTTATCACTGTGAGTTGTCTCCGTGTTATGTCCAGATAGTATGCCTAGTATATACTATTATTAATTGGGTTTTGTCTGTAATCAATGGATCTCGTCTTTTGTCGTTTTCTTTACAACTTTTTCTGCCGTTATCGAGAGGGACGAATCCGCTTCGTCGGAAATTGGAGTTTCTTTAAATATTTCTATATCGGTTTTAAAACATTTGTTATATTTTAGATTATTTCTGTTTTTGTGCTTTTTTTGATTAATCTCGGGATATTCAGGTCGGGTTGGTGTCTGTGGAAAGGATATTCGAATATGTCGGTATTCAAAAAGAGGTCTTTACTTCTCGGCAATTTTCAGGCCAATGGTCTATTCTGAGGTCGATAACCAGGTTGACGATCATGGCCTTTGAAGGGAGTCATCGTTTTTGTCAATTACAGCACCAAATATCGAGAAAATTTAGATTTCTGCCTAAAAAATCTTTCCTTAAATTGAATCACATGAAAAATAGCTGTGGTCGAAAGAACCGGCGCGGGAAAATCCTCACTGACCTTGGCCCTCCTCAGAGCATTGGAGGCATCCACTGGGAAAATAATCATCGATGGAGTCGACATTTCGACCTTAGGACTCCACAAACTCCGCCAATCAGTGACAATTGTACCTCAAGACACTTACCTGGTTTCCGGGACTTTGAGATATAATGTGGACCCCTTCGGCTATTATTCAGACCAAGAGATTTGGTCGGTCATCAGGACGTTGGAGATTAGCGACTACATCGACTTGGGGACGATGGGTCTCGACTTTGAATGCATTGACGGGGGCAGTAATCTTAGGTCTTCACGTTGCTAATATAATGCAGTGGTGGATCAAAACAACTGATCGCCCTTGCCAGAGCGCTGCTGAGAAACAATTCGTCAGTACTTCAAGGAATGCACGATAATCACAATCGCACATCGAATCAACACTGTTCTCGACTATGATAGGTCATTTGGTCTGCTAATTTGTAGGGTCATGGTATTTGACAAGGGAAAGTTGGTAGAATTCGGTGACATTAAAGATCTATTGGCCAAGCCTAGTTCTCTGTTCTACGGATTTGCTAACCAATGATAATTAGGTCACAAAACTTTTTGGCTTTTTAAATAAGGATTGTTTACTTAAAAATAATTTTCGATTTTCGGTTGTTCAATCA
This sequence comes from Octopus sinensis, assembly GCF_006345805.1. Lineage (NCBI taxonomy): Eukaryota > Metazoa > Mollusca > Cephalopoda > Octopoda > Octopodidae > Octopus > Octopus sinensis. Next base: position 24,338 of record NW_021831679.1, on the reverse strand, counting down.
ACTCAAACTCGCTAACCTGCTCAGCTGAATAAGCAACTGAGCTTACTTACTCAATATTTTCTACAGTTTCAAAGACCAGACAAATGCTGGCCTGTCATTTTTTTAGATTTAATTGCTTTTGTAGGTCGCTGTGCCTTTTAGTGGAAATAAACGAAATGGTCTTCCTCCTTGTGGGTTTCTCAGAACTGATGCAGACATGAGTACTGTTTATCTTGTTATTACTCCCTTTAACTATACAGAATTCTTCCCTCTTATAGTTTTGGTACTATTCTGACTGTTTTAGAGAGTTTGGTTACTGAGAGAGCCGTTGGAAGAGGGAAGAAGGAGGAGTTGGTGAGTATCTTAATAGAATTCCGTTATTACGTTCCGGTGATTTATTTTGTTTATTTTTAGTGTCTTCGGAAAATTCTGGCCAGAATGAATTTGTATTTGCCTGATAAATTGGAAAATGGTTGTATTCCTCACTCTATTATAAATTCCTTACACAGAATTAAATCATGGGTTATGAAATGAGTATTAGTTTACTAATTAGGCTAAATCTCAATATGAAAGCACGTGCAGTCAAGTAGAACATAGAAGAAAGAACGAAAGAAAATGTTTTCGTAAACTCTGTACTGCTAAAACCAGCGATTCTTTCCACGGATTTATGTAACTATTTAAACTACAATTAAAAGTGATATTTATCGGATTGGAGCAGGAAAGTTTTTGGATGAATATCCCCGTTTGCGGTCCAATTTGATGTCTATTCTTTCTGGCAAAACAAGTCTTGTTGAAGCAGGTTGAAATGACCAAAAAATATTTTTTAGAATCAAAGCATTCTTTGCCTATTTCAATAATAGGGAACTTCCAAGCATCTAGTCGAAATATGAAGCTTTAGCCTTTTCGGGAGATGGATCCTCAGCCTCCAAGACTTCATCCTTTTGGGAATTTATTTAAGCTTAGCAGTGTAGTCTGAATATTTTGATAAGATTAGAATTATATGCTTGACGAGGCTAATGAGAGCATGGCTCGGGTTTTGGGGGAGATGAAAAAATTTAGGAGACTTTCTGGGCCTCTTCCGTCTGATTTTAGGATTTCTGTGCCCTATAGAAGCTCGTTGACTGCTTCCAGCATAGTGTCTATGGAAGTTGAAACTGTCGATGAGATAGTCCTTAATATTAGCAAAGAAGAGCCTGAAAAGAGTGTCAAGAAGAGTTGGGAACCAAGTGCTGAGTCACTCGTTTATAGGATTTTTATATTTTTATAATTGTTTTTGTTTTTTTATAATAGAGAAAATGCCATAAAAATTAAAAAAATATAGACTCGAACATGTCTAAATCGGACCCATGAAAATTTTCCGGTTTATTGAGGTTTTGAGATTTATGAAAATTATCTTATCAAAAGAATTTTTAATATAATATAGAGAACATTGTATCAAAAAAGAATCTGAATTGCTTTTTAATACATTCAAGTTAAGCAGTTTAAAGTTTCAACTAAAATAATTAATGCCCTGTTTCTATCCGATTTTGTAATTCGTGTATCTTTTAAATGATTTATATCTCTAAATTTACATATTGGACGTATTTTTCGTCCAAGATTTCGCCGTATTTTATTTTCTGTCTTGTAATCAAACGTTTGCTTGCTTTAAAAAATCGTATTTTCTTTGAGTAATTATCGTCAAATCCTTTAATGTTGCGAATTAATTTATATGTGCATCTAAAATAAAATTGAGATCAATACGTCATGCACGTAAGTCCGTTCTTCAGTTCCAATAATTTAAAACATTTGTAAAAAATAATGTTTGTCTCAAAAAAATATTTACAGCAGCAACTTATCCGGAAAACCATCACTTTGTTAATATAAAACGTCAATCCAAGAGGAAAAGAAGTCTGCCGCAATGACCGAATGACAAAAATTTCTATTCTAAATGATCAAAGGTTAAAAACCTTTAGGAGATGTCCATTCGTTAAAATCGTGATTCCATTACCTCCACGAGGCTGTTGGACGATTTGAATTAATCTTTGTGACGAAAAATCATTATTTTGTTTTTTAATAAATGGATCAGAAATGAACATTAATTTAATTTCGCATTTAGACTTTTAATATAAATTAATGGTTCTTTACAGTTTCTTTATTCTCTTAAAATTTCTTGTTTAATTTTTTTATCCTCAAAATTTTTTAAGATATTTAAATCATGGGTAAGCTAATGATATATTTACAAATAGATTACTCTTTCATATTTGTACATATCTATGAAGTTCTGATTTGAGAAAATAGTAATTTTTCTTTCAATTGTATTCATGGCTATTTAATTTATAAAAATGTTAAATAAATAGAATTTTACGTCTAAATATTAATAATTTCACATTAATCAATACATTATAACGCGATATAATTGTTTTTAAATTATCTTGAATATTGCAGTTCTTCGGAGCAACAAAAACGCGATACTGGCTGCCGGTGCGTGACAATTTATATTTTATACATTTTTTACCAAATACAATTATCTTTGTGCGACTAAGAAATGCAGCAATGCTATATAGGTAAAAAATAATACTTTAAACATCTTAATTTAGCAATTAAGATTTGTTTTCCATACTCATTTGGCAAGTCGGCATACACTTACCGTTATTTTCCTTTAGAGATAGGACTATTCGTTGCCTTTATAATTTAGTCAGAATAGTTGTCAATGTTTATTTCATGATTGTGTTCAATTATCATGCTCTCTAAAGTTTTCGTATGTATGTTTGTGACTGAACTCTTCTAGATGATTAACTATCGTCCAATCCTTTGAACGACTAAACTCCAGATAATCAATTATCGTCACTGATACTCCAAAATAGTTGACATAGATTATGTACACATTGACCTTATCGGACACTGCAGACTCAGAAATATGAAGTATATAAACTGCAAAAAACTTATTTCACCATTTTTAATATTTATTTGTGTTCATTAATTTCAACTCCTTTTTTTTACTTGTTAAAATTGTAACATTTTCACTGATTTTTGTATCTTTAGCAGAAAGATATTTGTGACAACGATCAAATCTGGAGATTGTTGAATGTCTTATAGTAGCATTAGAGCAGCATCCAAACAACACCATGTGAAGGTGACCCAAATCAAGAATCCAAAACTCAGGCCTCCGACAAATAACTGACTGCCTAGCCTCCACTCACACAATCATCTTTATTGAGAATCTTGTATCCTTCCGGTCAAAGACCATTTGGCGATAAGAGGACTCCAATTCCTTAACGAAATACAATACCTGTCTCATCCATGCCACAAAATCTTATTTCAGAAAATAAAAGATATTACTCTGGCCGATCAATCCAAATGTCTTTCAAAAATACTCTTAACGAACAATAGGAAAAATGGAAGAAAATAATTCATGATTACATCTCATCTTGTGCTATCAGGATGCTCAAAAATAACAAACTTCTTGTTTCTCCCCCGCCACCGGTCCATTCTTCAGAGCAATCACTCGACAAGTATCTCCATATGATCTTTTGGTCACAAGGAAATTATGACCAATAGTGAGGTTATTCTCTGTGTGGCTAGAAAATTTGTTAAGCACAATTATTTCCTTTATTCTTTCCAGTGTGCAGATAAAGATTAATTGGTCTGTAATAAAGAGAGTTGTTTTTACTTCTCGCGGGTTTTGAAATCATTCACAAAACATTTTGGTAAGTGGCCTAAAAACCAACTTGAATTGAAAAACTAATAAAATCATGTCATAGCGAGATGAACTATTTTTGCACGTTTTGATCGCACTAACAATTTGATCTTTAATAATTTTCGCATTATTGATAAGTAAAAACTGTAGTGATTCTTCCAGTTTCCTATTATATCTTCAACAGTGTCTGTTGAAATTAATTTTTCAGGGTTAATTCCTTGGATCTTTTTCAGATGTTTTCAGAAAAGAGGTGGAACATCTTTTTTAGATAAAGTGATCAACTTTATCTTTCAAAATTATATCCAACCCTTGCATTTAAACGGGGGTAAATTTTCCGGAATTTTGAATTTAATTGGCTGAGTTTAAACCATTCTCTCCGCTATTTTTTACAGGTCTCTTCCTTTGCTGCTAAATGGCTCTGAATTTAGACTTTAGTTCTTGCAATCAATACCATCTATACATCTTTTCAGTTTATTGTATACCATACAATGTATAGTATTTTTCCATTCTAAGTTTGTAAATTTCTTTATTCTGTATTTTATTTTCCCTTTAACATTCCCTAAAGATTACTTTTAATAAATATTTTTGTTCAAATGCTCAAAGAATAACAACAGAGCAGAAACCGAAACTTAACCAATTAAAGATTTAAAAAATAAAATCAAAAATTCATTGATTTAAGACACTATATACTGTGAAAACATTCGTGGCATCATCTTTATTTAAATAATTTACATTTTTAAATTTAAATTTTTTCCAATAATAATTTACATACTCTTGACCTTTATTAATATAGTTTCTCGTGATACATAATGTTCTTTACCAAATTTATAACTATATATAATATCATATCCTATTTGGTATTAATAATTATATAATGTTTAGGGAATATTGGCAATGTCTTTATTTTTTGTATATAAATTGTCTATGATGACAGAACTCGGAATTTCGCTCTTTATTTTGAAAATAATGTTAATCAGCATTTGTATATTGGCTCTTTTCGGGGTACCTAGTGGTAATATATATTTATTTTCTCGGAAAAGATTTACTTCTGTTTCGGTAAGTACAGTAAAGTCTCTCGAATCCGCCAATTTCGGGGATCGGCAAAATCTGGCGGATTCGAGAGACTTATCGATTTTTTAATCCATTAATAATTTAAATTATTAAGCCAAAATAATTAATTAAAAACAAAAAAATCAGCAAGTTTCGACTTGTTTCTTCTTAGAGTTTGGATCATTAAAGATCCAATGTTTTCAATATACTCAAGATTTTCTATATTAAAGAATTCTTCTTGATTATAGAACTCTTTTAATTTGTTTAAAGCGATAAAAGCCTCGTTAATGGTAACAACTTTCTGACTTTGTTCACACGGTTCTTCGCTAATTTCTTGTTCTATTTTTTCTGAATTATTTAATTCAAGTTCTTCACTTTCATTATATTCAATCTCAATATAAAGACTTTCTTCTAACGGATCAATAATATCCATTTTTTCCAGAATATTATCATAATTTTCAATTAAGGGATTTTCATAATTAATATTTTCATTGTTTTGAGTCCATTTTGCATGAATGAAACAATTTAAAATTAAGGAACTTTCTATTTTGTTCCAACTTTTCTATTTTGTTTCGAAATTCTTGAAACATCTTGGATTTTTAAACAACCCAATTAGTAAGGGTGTTCGCTTATCTGTACCGTCAACATTTGTACATAACATAACAGAAACTCTGTCTTTCAGGACTTTATAGCCAGATTTAATGGTTTTACAAACACTCTTAGACGGTATCATTTTGTAAAATAAGCCAGTTTCATCGACATTATAAACATTTTGAGCTCCGTAAAGACTGATTTTATTTTTGAAATCTGATACTAAATTAGGGTCAAAATTTGGAGTTGCAGATTCTCCATGCATATTACGTAATTTCAAACCATTCCTCTTTTTAATTTAACTAACCACCCTTTGCTTCCTTTGAATTCAGTAATCCCGAGATTCAATGCAAAGGCTTTTGCTTTCTCAGTAATAATCCTATCATTTAAAATGGCCCCTTTAAGATCCATTGAATTGACCCAAGCAATAGTATTATCATCGATTTCGCAAACTTTAAATATTGTTTGCGGGAAATGTCAGATCTTAGGTTATGAAACATAATGTTAGATCCTCTTTTACTTTTCAGATCATAAATAGATCGGCGAGAAACAGGCAAGTTGTATTTTTTGAAAAAATCTCATAAATTTTTAGTGAAGATAATTCATTATTTGTTTGAATAAACTTCAAAATCTCAATTTTTTGATTGTTTTTTGTCTTGTACAGTTACGTTTCATTAATACAACAACAAAGACAGATGTAACGTGTTAATAAATTGATTATATATCAGTAAATTTAATTAAAAAAATTATTTAAAATTAGGACATGGCGGATTCATTATAAAAAATATGGCGGATTCGAGAATTTTTTCTAGGAAAAATGGCGGATAAGAGAATTTATTAATTATAATTGGCGGATTCGAGGGTATGTCGGATTCGAGAGTCGGCGGATTCGAGAGACTTTACTGTATATATAATTTTAATATAATATGGAGTTGTAATTTTGATGAATATAGGACTTATCATTGGACGTCAATTTATTTTTTTACAGAACAAAAAATGGTTAAAAAATAATTGTTTAAAATAAAGATTATGTCACAGGTAAGAGACGGAACCACGCCGGAGGCGGAACCTGGAGGCGGAATTTTTCAAATTTTTTTTAAAATTAAAATTGTACACTAAAATATTTATTAAAACACTCAAATATACATTTTTTGCTCAACTTTATTTCACTTTTTCCCCAAGTGAAAAACTAACCTTAAGCCTAACCCTAACCCTAAATGATATTCCAATGAAAATTAAATCAAAAAAATATTGTTTATTAAAAAGTCCGCCTTCAGGTTCCGCCTCTTACCTGTCACAGATTATTCATAAATTTGAAGAAAATATAAAAACAAATGTTGATGACTATGATGAGAATCATTTTGCACTTGATTTATTGCAAGAATCTTTAAAATGTTGCGGATCTGATTCCTATGGCGACTATATTGATCTTTTGGAAAGTTTTCCTAAAAGTTGTTGTGACAGTGAGAACTGTACAGAAAATAACATTTATAAAATAGTATCGTTATGTAACTATTTAAGGGTTGTCAAAATTCTGTTGAAATTTTCATGAAGAATTTTAGTTTGTACTTTATTAACATTATCATTATGGAAGCATTCATCGCCGTAATTGATTTGTTGATTAATCGTTAAGATTTCTGAATTTTTAATTCTTATTTTCAACAGGCGTACTGAATTCGAACACTGCACGGAATTTTGGTAATTAATTATTTAATTATTTCTTGAATACTAACTTAATATATAAAATTTTTTATAACAAATATTTTAAATTTATCAATGATCAGAACAGATACTATTGCAGAAAACAATAACCGGAATATCTTTATGTATACAAAGACGTGCAATATGATTATGCTTATTGAGATTTTGGCAACTTTGCAAGTTTATTTGAAACAATTCAAAGTAGAGAAAATTCACGTTCTGACGTTACTACCTTTCACCTTATTATTTTACAGAAACAATACATTATCAGATTAGACTGTTTATTTAACGAAAATAAAATTTGAGCATTCGTTAAATAAATTTAACCAAAAAATTTTGTTTAATTTAAAATGTGTTATGTTCCTTCTTTTTAATTTTCGACAATATATTTCTCAAATTTGTATTCAAGGGAATATTTTGACTTTCGTAAAATGAATATTTTCGTTAATTTTTTTCGTTAAATGGATCATGTACTAATTAGCCATGTCCTTTAATTTTTCTTTAACAAAATTAATTAATTCTAATCAAAAATCCCATATTTTGAGAATTTACTACATTTATTTACCTAAAAGTAATAAAGCTACAAAAATATCCTGTCAAAATCTCTAATAAATTAATATAAAATTCATGCAATCTTTTTTGTTACTCTTAATTTGCTTTTTTTAAATTTATCCAAAATCTGAAAACGATTATCATTGAACTAAATTAATAGTTATTTAGTTTCCGTTTTCGTAATTTGTAGTACCCTCTAAAGGCACACGTTCAGTGCACAGATGGGAAAATCTATGTCAACGCGCAGTCTAGATTAAGAAGCTATTTCCTCAAAAGACATTGATAACCCGTGTCTGGATATATGGCTTCACCCTATCCTCTACTCTGAGCGCTTCCAAATGGTTTTTGAGAAATTTTGACACAATTTCGTCTCAGGTCATAACGACAGGGTCGATCTTCAATTTCGCCCGGTGGATCGCTCTCAGTTCATTTGCTAATTTGCTAATTACCATTATAAAATTAGTTGGTTTTATTTATTAACCTATAAAACGAAATTCTTAAGATTTGTGAAATTTTTTTATGCTTCATTTTTACTTAGTTTTTTATCATGATTCTTAGTTTTGAATTTTTCCTATGTCCCTTAAAAAGCAACAGCTACTCTAAAAACTCTGAAGGCCAGTACTAGTCAGACAAGCGAACGAGAGGGAACACAGGGAACTTTTAACCACATAGTGCAAAAATTCTATAATTTCAAGGCTTGCATTATGAGTTTATAGTTTTTGTTTATTCACGAATTCAACATTCAGAGACAATTTCAACATTAACAGTTCATAGATTCTAGTGGAAGAGTCTTTTTATAATTCTTGAACCTGCAGAAAGCAGACTTCAATGAAAATTTGCTTGATGTTAATAAATTGAAGCGATCTTTTCCCAATGTCGTGGATAAAGGGAGTTTGAGAGATTTCTGGCGATCTCTAGGTTTTGAATGCTACGAGGGCAAAAAGGTAATGGCCCGAAAGAATTTTGTATTTATTGATTTTAAACGCCCCGTTTTGTTTGCTACGTCTGCATGAAATAAGACCGACAAAATAATGTTCGGCGATGAGAACATGTACGTGCAAGTAGGATCGGTCGGCTATCACAGAATGGGACAATTATTAATTTGCCTAGTTGATTTCCGTCATCTCGATCTAGTCCGGTTGCAAAATTAAAAAGAAGTTTGATTTGATAATTGTTTTTAATTCGATAAATTAAAAGATTTAAAAATAAATAATTATAATTCAATATCGCCGATCCCTTTGTTTTCAGCTATTAACTTAATTTCAGCCGGTTAACATTAATAAAGACTACCAGTGTACTAAAATTAAAATAAACTGCACATACCCATTTATTAGGAACTCTTTTTTTGATGACAAGACAGAAAAATCTCGAAATCATCTAATAATAATAAAACTCGCATAATAAATAAGATTCTAATTAATGACTTTAATTAACAACAACCATATAAATACTCCAATGGCTGATTGGGCTTTCTTGATTTCTCATATAGGTTAATTAGTGCTATAATGAATTTAATCCATATTTTTGTAAACCTTTTGTGAGTTCGCTTATAACCTGGCCCTTTTCGAGTTATTTTCTAAATTCTTCACGTTTAAATTCCTAGAGTAAACAGTGAATAAACCACCACCTTAAAAGAAGACATATAACTATGGTTTGAAAATTTAAATGATGTATTTTACTTATAAATAATTGATTTGCAAACGAACTTGGCTGAAGACTAAGCTATTGATAATGGATCTAGACAGTCGTGAGTTCGATTCCGAAGGAGGCTAGTTTTCATCCAGGGGTCAATTCTCGTTATCGTTCCCCTGCCCGTGAGGCAACGAGTACTTCTGGCACGACACAGTTGAAAAATGGGGATTTCTTACCTTCCTTCCGGTCTTAGCGTGGCGTTATGGGGTCCACTATGTCAGTTGGAACTTCCAATCGGATATGGCAACGCTCAGGAGGCACTTAATGCCTATCGAAAAAGGACTCCTAGAACTCTGACCCTGGGACATCGTCGTCTCAGGCCGTTCATGTGGGCAGGATCGAATCTTTCAGTAGGATCTCCCTCGTTTGAATCGGGGATCACGGGGATTATAATAATTAACTGGCTTACCCGTGTTTGGTCTTTAAATAAATAAAAATAAAATTTGCAAACAAACTAGGACTGATGCACCAGTGCCGAGTCCATGTCATCCCGTGTGTGAATTCGTTTCTTTTTTACGGAAACTATGACAAATTTACATGGAAATTTGATTTTCTATTTTATACTATCCAATCATATTTTCAAGTTCTATTCTGCAACTGGACTATCTTTTTTACATGTATTACTAGTATTATTAGCGATAGAGTCAACGAAAGCTATAAAGCAAAGGTTTCAGTGCAGAACTACAAGACTTTGAACGTCCACTTCATCAAAACTCTTTACGCACACCGAGGCATATTCAGCTTAGAGTTCAAGAATAAACAAAAAGCAATTTTCTTTAGTTTACAGTACGACCCCGGTTTGGGGCAGACCCCATGGGTGGGGCACCCTCGGGTTTTGGGGCACCCCCGCTTTTAGGGGCAGTTTTTGAAAACAGTAAATTTTTCATTCTATTTTTTTTTGATGACCCCGGTTTGGGGCACTTATTTAATTTATTTAATTACAAAATGTTAGTTTATTTATTAATTATTAATTAATACTATTATTTCACGTGTTTATTTTGACTTTAGTATGGTTCGTAAAAAAATTCAAAGATTAATTATGAAACAAAAATTAAAATCGCTAAAGATATAAAACATGGTCAATTTTCAGAAAGAGATCTTGCTAAAAAGTATAAAACGAGCAAAGGTATCTTTTTTAACTAATTATTAATTACAGGTACTATTTCTCGCATTAAACAAAATTTTGTTTATTATTTTGACGCGGGATTAACTGAATCCGATAGAATCAAGGAATCACATGATCCAAATAATGAATTAGATAGATTAGTTTTTGAAACTTTTCTACGTCTGAGAGATGAATTTCTTCCAATTTCTGGAACTATCTTAAAACTGATTGCAAAAAAATTATCTAAAAAGATAAATTATGAATCATTTAAGGCATCAAATGGATGGCTAGACCGGTTCAAGAAAAGACACGAGTTGCTATTTAAAACTATAAGTGGAGAAAAGAATTCATCTGACCTTTCTACGGTTTCCAATTTTTTTGCTGATTATGACAACTGTTTGGAAACTGTAGGAAGTGAAAATATTTTTAACTGTGATGAAACAGCTTTATACATAAAGCGAACGCCGTCGAAATCTTTTGTTCAATTTAATGACAAATGCAATGGAATTAAAATGAGCAAAGAAAGTTACCCTTCTCCTTTGTTGTAATGCACTTGGTGAAAAGTTAAAACCTCTATTAATTGGAAAATTCAAATCTCCTAGGTGTTTAAAAAATTTTAACGCTGAGGATCACGGAGTACTATATGCTGCATCAAAAAATTCGTGGATGACTAGTGATATTTTTGGGAAATGGTTATGGAAAGTAAATCAAGATATGATCAATGAAAAGAGAAAAATTGTCTTAATACTGGATAATGCGAGCTGTCACAGAAATACAGAATATTCCAATGTTTATTTACTTTTTCTTCCCAAAAATACGACCGCTTTAATTCAACCCCTAGATATGGGAATAATAAAATCCTTCAAGTCCCTCTATTTCAATAAACTGATTGATTTTACTCTTATATTTGAAAAGAACAGCTTTCTGATTTGAATTTGAATAATGTCAATCTTAGACAAGTCATTACAGTTGTCGGGGAGGCATGGAAAATGATGTCAGAGACAACGATAATTAATTGCTGGCAGAAAATAAATGAAAACAGATCAAAAATTTCGGATAATGTACAGTTGGACGAAGAATTAATAGATGACGTGATTTCAGATGTTATTTCAATGGATTCGACAGATATTATTGAGGACAAAATTACTTATGATGGATATGAATCTAAAAAATCATCAATTAAGAAATCATAAACATCGTGAATTCTCTAGAAGATAATATTTTCAGTACATGTCCACAATTTTGAAATCTACTACGAATTTAGAAAAAACCTATCAGGAGAACTGAAAAAAAACAATTCGGTGAGAAAATTACTGATTACTTTTAATAGTATTTTTTGTTGGATTTATTAAAATTTTTAAATTTTATTAAGAAAGGACTATGTTAGATTTTTATTAATATTAAATAATTTTAATTTATATCTAAAAATGCAATAAAAATCTATTGAGGAGAAAATAAAAGCAAAAAATCTTACTACTCTCGCATTTTGGGGGACCCCCTCGCTTTTTGGGGCACTATGATAAAAATGCTGCCCCAAACCGGGGTCGTACTGTAATAGTAATTTCCAGTCAAAACATTTAGAAAAAATTGGTCGACTCTAAGGAGAGGGAAAGGTGTTTGAAAACACGTGATAAACAAATTTATTACACGTTTATAAGAGCTCTAACGGGATTTGTTTCGGTAGTCCTGTTTTTTGTACACGTGATCGCTCTTTACTACGCCAATAAATTAACGATCGACAATCCTGTAACTTTGTGGGTAAAAATGAAAGGACAATCTTTGGTTGGAGTTTCTGACCTTGTTTGTGTATTTTATCGACGGATTATTATTGTTGTTGATTTCGAATTTTTTTGAAAAAGTTGAACTTTACCTCCCCGAAACAAAACTAAAATTTAAACTCATCAGATTTGTTTTTTGATATTTTGATTAATTTCGATCAACATTTTTTCGGTTTACATTTATTTCTACATTCTGGTCAGTCTGTGACTCAAAATATAATTTCTGGGATCCATGTTAGTCTTTCTAACTTACGTGACAGTACTGTGAGAATTACGTCGGGAAAAACATGTACAGACTCATTCTGGTTGAACTCTTGGGAATTCTGGGACATTCATTTATTCTCTGTTTATCCTGTTTGATTAAATAAAATTAAAAGTTTAGAAAGGTGTTTATTGAAAAAATATTGAAAGGGTATACAAAATTTTGTATTTTTTAGAAAAAACAAAAAAACTTAACAACTACATAACTGATATTTTATTTTTTTAAATAACGGGGATAATTCTTAAATTAAAAGTATATAGTACATGACCTGATAAAAAACCATTAGACCACAAATAACTAGTTTTAGAGCACAAAATAAGAAAATCTGAGCCATCCAATAATCTTCGTGGTCTCAATAAAAAACGATCTCAGAGTGTAAAAAATATAAAAGAACTGTTCCCCACAAGAACGAAACCCAAATAAAGACATTTTATTTATTAAAAAAATTAATAATAAAAATATCTAATTCTTATTTTTCGAACGAGATTTTTCTTTTTTTTAAAGATTCTAAAAATAATCGAGTAGCAATAACTCGATAAATATTTAGCGATCTCTATTTTTTCATTAATTTCTGCAACCAATTTCTTGACAATAGAATAAATCTCCTCAGTTATGTGCTCGGCCCTACGTTAGCATGAACTAGTACTTTAGTAGTTGGTCGGAAATGACATCAATAAGCTTAGATTTTGATATTTTTGAAGTAATATCAATAGATTTGAGGTAGTCGCCTACGATTTCTTGGATTTGTTGTTTTAGAGCTTTATATGTCTAAATATGTAGATAATAGTCGACTGTTGGTTCTAGAGATTTTAGACAGGAGCTTCTTAATTTGTCTAGCATTTCATTAAATTTTATGTCTGAAATAATCGCTTTCGTTTCTTCCGCATGCATATCTTGATTATAAAATAAGTAATGAGTAAATTTTTTGAAGATCAAATACTTAAATAATTCTATTTTTTTAATTATGTGAACAAATGAAATGTTTTTGATTGATATTTGTATCATTGTTTCCTGACGAAAGAAATGGATTTCTAACAAAAAGTTGTATTAATATTAAGTTTACTTCCCCTATTATTTTATTTGCCTATCATCTGAAACATCATATAAATAAACAATTATAATTCTTATCTTTTTTGAAATCTATACTCACAGGCGACGCCCGCGAATCGAGATGGTTTTTTGAGCGAATATTTCTTGGATAGTGCGCTCTAACTCTTTCTCGATCGCGTCAGCCTCTCGTCACTAAAGAATTATTTTTTTAGATTAAATCCATATTTGTTATTAAACTAATAAAGTTTATCATTCTTATCTTAAAAATGAACAATGGATGTTTTTCAATAAGTTCAAAGATAGAGGATGACTCGTATAAGAGTCATATTTAATGGACTCACGTACTTATCCTTACTCTAGTATGTGGATTGTACATGAAGAATATAATGGATACAGTAAATAATAACAAACAGGAATAAACAACTAACAAAAAATCAGCTCTCAGGCAGCTCCAACTTACGACCAGTCGCCCGACACCATCCAATAGGGTATATATCAGTACTCCGAATATCCATCCACTTGTCAAATGAATCCTTCCAACCAACAAAATGAATGAGCAAAAGTCTCCACACAACACGTTTAACTTTAGCTACACAAATCAACCTATACATAACCATAAAATCTCGATACTCGGGTTCGACAGCATCAACAACCTCCAACATCATTCCCGGTTCAAATTCCGATTCATAAAAATCCTAAAACGTCAACAAAAAGTAATCACAGAAGAAAAACAGTAATGAGGAGCAATCAAACAATCACGAAGAGCCGCGTACTCACCAAGAGTCATTTTGGGCTGACGGGAAAACCCTAGAAATCCTCAAATAAAAAACGACAGCTCGGTAGGTTAATTTTAATATCATTGGCATAACAGAAGCCCACATGAGTGATATATGGAGATTTATAATGGTAGTAAACAGTCTCGTCTTGACACATATTAGTGATTTTTTACATTCCACAATCCAATATAGAGTCAACCATGCCTAACAAAAACTTTGAATTGCCGAAAAGATGACAAAATTCAAGAAGCATTCGAGGCTCGAAAAAACAATTTTTTGGTGAATTGTATGACAAAGAATCAGAAATAGTGCGATGCCACTCCCAAGCCTCAGGATTGTCTTCGCCATATGATTCAATTGCATCTAAATTTGTCTAAATTAACAAACTTTACTTTTATTTTGATTCCCGCTTTTTGACTCCATTTGATGGGATGGAGTGAATTATAACAGTCGCTGTATACACAATATATATCACAATCGTCGTCCTTTTTATAACTAAAAAGAAATACGTCCAAATAAGTTAAGTAAAGACGTCTTTCAGAAATATTTACTATTTTTGCAGTCCTCATTTGAGAGAAGTCCTCCACGTCAATCACCTCCAATAATTGATCCACTTTAAAGTGACTTTGATTTAATATCTGTGATATCTTAACATTAAAATAATAGTTTTTACTGATTGGAAAAACCACTCAGGAAAAATCCTTGTATTTTGAACTTGTTTTTCAATTTCGTCTTTAAAAACTTGATCTTCAGATGTCAACTTGGAACTAGATTTGAGCCTCAATTTGAGTCGATGCCCAAACTGAGGGTCCAAAAATCCCAAATCAAGGTCAAGCAAATGCACCCATTCGTAATGGAAAGTATTGGAAATAACGTAAAACTTGACTTTGACGTAGAATCCGCATGTATCTACAGTTACTCCCAAGTTGCAAAATTTTTTATTATCTTCATAAAATGGCACAGCGACAGTTACATCGAGAAGGTCCATTTTTGGAAGGGATTCCAGTAATAACTAATTTATAGTTATTTTACTGATAATTTTTTTAAGATTAATATGTTTTAAATACATGGCTGCAATTTTCAATTGACAATGAATCAATTTTTTTAGTATTTAGGGTATCTGCCCAGAAGTCTTGCATTTTTTCAGTCATTAAAAAATTAGTTACTATGAGGACTCATTAGAATTATATCCAACGTGATAAATAACAAAGAAGATAGTATTTAAGAGAATCTTTTTATTCAATATTATTTTTATTTTAAATTTATTAAAAATATGTATAAATAAAGTAATATATTAATACGTCACAACCAATCCTGGACGACCAGTGGGATTTAGATTTAAAACCACAGATTATTTTTCGACATTGAATTTGAAACACAAGTAATTCATTATACGAAACGGTTTAGCGCCATTTTATTAAAAAATAGTTTGTCACAAAAGATTTTATTATGTTATTATAATGTTACTCGATGTTAGAACCGATAGGACTAGACCGTGGAGATGGAAAACGCCCTGACGGGTCGACCTTATTCCCGTTCAGGAAGGGAATGGCACAGGTGTGGGATGTTACCTGCGTAGACTCATTTTCTTCATCATCGTTGGTTGACTCCGCTTCTCGTCCTGGATCTGCATCTGCCCTTGCCGAATCTAGGAAAACTGCAAAATATGCCTCTTTGACCGATACCTGCTGCTTCATTCTCCTGGCTTTCGAGACCAGTGGGATAATTGGACCTAAAGCCCTCCAACTCCTCTCAAAGATTGGTTTAATCATCTCGAGGAGGAGTCACGACAGTCGCGAAACGAGCTGGCTTTTTCAGCGGATATCGTTCGCGATATTACGTGGAAATTGCATGTCCATCCGCTCGGCGACTCATCTAAATTAGTTAACTTCTCTATTTTACTTGTTATTTTACCTTGCTAAAAAAATCCAAAAAAATCCTTAGGTTACGTGAAAAATAATAGTGAATATTAAAATCAGTGACAACTACATCTAAATCAAAAAATACAAACTCATAGAAAAAACAAATCGATTTATGATAATGGACAATCGGCATATTTTAAATAAGGAATGATCCGAAATAAAATAGGGAATGAGGCATAATTAAATAGCAACAGTTTATGTTTGAATCCTTATACAGTGAATCCTCTGAAATTGGTCATTTTCGGTTCCAGGTGTTTTGTGGTCAATTCGAGAAATGGCCAATTATTTTTTAATTTTGTTAAAAAAACATACATTAACATGAAAACAAATGAGCGAAAATGATTATCATAATCTTAAGCTGCTGATGATCGAGAAGACGTTGCCCCTCAGGATCGCAATGGATATTCTTTGGAACAACCATTGCTTCTCCCGAGGCTCTCTCCGTCTTCTCGAGATCAGATTCCCGATTTTCACAACGAGTTCAAACGATTTTTGGCTCATGGCCCCGGAGGTTTCTACAGATATTGGGGAGAAGATAAAGTTGTCCAGCAGGTTGGAATATTTCTGAGCTTTATGTACCTCAGCCTTCTCAGCGGCTGAGCATTAAGAATGGCCAATTTGAGAAATAAAATCAATCTTTTGTGTAAATTAAATTTTGAATAAGAACAACTTTTATCCAGAAAATTTTAAGTAATTAAGCATTATTAATGTTCTTAAAGTAGAATTGGATGCCCATCTGCTTTTTTTGAGTTTTAATGACATTTTCCTTATAGCGCCTTATGGATGTAATCAATTGAACTTCATGTTCGTTCTCAATGTTTTTTAGGAGCTCGTTTTCAATTTTAGTTAACTTAACCACAATGTCTTCTTTGTCAATTGAATCATTGGATTCTACTTCAGCTTCTACTTCTTTTTCATTTTTTATATTTTCAATATCCTCAACGTCTTGAAATGTATCATTTTCAGAATATTCAAAATTAAGAAATTCTTCGACTTCTAAGGGATCAAAAATGTCAGTTTTTTCTACTGCAATATCTTGAACTTCAACTACATGATTCTTTTTTAATGGGTTGCTTAAAATTCCGAAACAATTTGCAATCGTTTTTTCAGACACATCTTCCCAAACCATTTTTACGAAAATTACAATATCCTTTAGAGTTAACTTTTTGTAGGAACTGTATACTGAAATATTTTGCTGTTCCAACAAATCAGTCAAATACATTAACTTGTGTCGAGTAAAATGTGTTTTAACTGTTTTTATTATACCCAAATCCATAGGTTGAATAAGACCAGTACTATTTGGAGGAAAAAACAATATTTTTATGTTATCCAAATTTGATGGAACACAATGTGAAGGACAATTGTCCATGAGAAGTAAATTTTGCTTTTTTTCATTTTTAAGATGGTAATCAAAGTTTAATAGCCAGTTAGTAAAAATTGTTCCTGTCATCCAAGCTCGTTTTGAGCTATAATAATCAATGAAACATTTATAGTCATAAGATTTAAAGCATCTTGACATTTTAGGTTTCGAGATCATCACAGGTTTCAATTTATGATTTCCACTCATATTTGAACATAGCATAATAGAAATACGATCTTTGAAATTTTTATATCCTTGAAATCTGTTTCTACAAATACTCTTCGAGGGAATCAGCTTGTAATACAATCCCGTTTCGTCCAAGTTATAAATTTGATCGGCATTATAACTCTTTGATATTTCTATGAATTTTTCGATAAGTCGACATCTACTGGATCATTAATTCTCATTTCTCCATGTAACTTGGTCATTCGAAAACCATGCCTCTTTTTGAATTTATGAAGGTATCCATTTGAGTTTTTAAAATTATCCAGTTTTAATTCAGCTGCGAATAAATTAGCCTTATTTGAAATTAAAGCATCATTAAGAAAGCCACCTTAATCATAAATTAGTACAAATTACCTTTAGACTCAATCGAATCCATCCATTCAACTAACATAGCATCAAGCTGTGGGAACTTGAGTCTATGCGCATTTTTTGAAGATAGATTTTGTTTTTTACACTCTTTGAGAAAAAAATCTTTTTTCAAAATAATATTATTAATTGTTTTTCTGGAAATCTTCTTTTTAAACAAATGGAAAAATCTATCAGCCAAATACTGACATGAAACATCTTCATTTTGATTTTTATAAGTTAAAATCTGTATTTTTTGATAAAAAGTGAGACGAGTATAATTACCACGAGAATTGTTCGAAGACATAAAATAACTGAAATTTTATTAATTTGCAAATTATATAAAATATATTTTAAAATTTATGGTCAATTTGAGAATTGGCCACTTTCAATGGAAATTCGAATTTTTCTTAAGATAATTTTATAAGTGTGGTCAATTTCAGAGGTGGCCAATTTCAGAGGAGTCACTGTATAAAGAAAAGGGAAAAGTAAAAAATGTAGTGTCTGATAACAGATTAATAGCTAATTCATAAGAATTAGATCGAATTCCAAAATGAAACCTAGATAGTTACTATGAATAAAGTTAAAACGCGTTACGAGAATTATGATTTCCATATAACCCTTCTCCGTCTTTTTTCCGATAACATAGAGATCAATTGTTCGCTTGACAACAATATACTTGTTAACATCAAGTCCACCATACACTGGATACTGCCGAACATTGGCATCGTTGTCCTGTATATAAATTAATTTGACGTTGAGACCTTAAAAGCACAGTCGTTCCAACATTGATATTTTTTTCATGTATCTCATTTTTACAATCATTTTTTTGTCAGCAATAATTAAATTTTCTAATTCACTATCTCGTACCTATGATAATTCCGTCAAAACACAAGCTAAAAGTTGCTCCGTTTCCCCTGATTTATAAAATTTATGAAATCATCTCGTCAATTGTGTTATACCAAATAGCAACTTAAGATAGTTACTTAAATCACAATATTTCTGTAATGTCAATAAGGTAGTACCATAGCAGTTATAAGTATGATTCTCAATATATTTGTACTTTAGAAAAACTAACGATACCCTACTTAGAATTACACCTTAAAAATTGATTGCTCACCTACATTGGTTGGAATGAATATTCCTTTAATGATCTCTTGGATTAGAAACAAAATAATAAAAATTTTTAACACCAAGACCACAGGAAAAAAAATTTTGGAGATATCCTTGTCGGATGCTTCTTTTGCATTTGTACGTCTGAGAGTTAATATGTTTACTTCTGGAAGAGGAAAGAGGCAATCTTACATTTTCTGAGTTTTCCAGCGTTTATTTTCAATTCCCAACGACACTGGAACCTTAAAGGTATCATCTAGCTATTGCTGGACGCTCAATAAATCTTTTATAGAGAAAGGTGGGTAACAGGGAAGCAACTTGTCGTTATTCCTGGTTTTTAAAAAGTTGATTAGTTAACAACAGCTAAAGTCTCAAACTAATATAAATTCTGTTGTGTATTGAAAGGATTTGTAAAATTAAATTCTATCGAGAAAAACATTTTTTTGGCTGATTGAAAAATAGACAGTCTTTGTAAATTTTAGGTAATTTATTTTTTTATTAATGAAGACAATAAATTTAAAGTTATTTTTTAAGTTGTTGAATTAATTTTAAACTTTTTACTGAAATGGATTAACGCAGAATAGTATTGAAACGCCCAAACTTTATGTACGGAATCATCTTGGATTCGATTCCGGGTCAAAAAACTCACATAATAAATGAGATAATTCCCAATTCGCCTGCTGAAAAAGCTGGTTTACAGGTTAAAGACGTCATTTTAAAAATTGACAATATAAATGTTAAAAATAAAAGTTACAAAGATATCTGTAAACTCATTATGAAATGTGAAAATGGATTTAATATAGAAGTAGAAATGAGTTCTGAATATTCAGAAAAAATATTGAAAATGCCAGAGGAAATAAAGTTTACCAATATTCAGGTAAATGAATTTTAGCAATAATGCAGTGTCAAAATCACAAAAATCAGACACAAAAAAGTTCAAATTAATACAAGAACGCGACGGCGATATTTTGGATGAGGGTAGAATCTAAAATTCTACGAAAAATGTTAAAACTAATTAATCTTTATAACAATTACTCGATTGTTACTTTCTACTATTTGATATATAATTAGCTTAGAAAACAACATATTTTTGTTATTTGTCAAATATTCTTTGCTTTTGACAATCAGGGCTTTTTCAAACCCGATTCTTCACTATTGTCGTCTATTAACTACTAAAAGATGACTCATTTTTAATTTTTTTGAATGGACTTTATATTAAATATCCTTTTTATTCTAATTCTATGTAATGGAAGCAGTCAATATTATCAAAATAATTAAATATAGCTGAAATCCCTGACATTACAGTGCAAGGATGTGATATCGTCATTTAAACTAGACTTGCAGGAGTCTTAAAGGATTCTTATTTTTGAATTTCTTATAAAATTAACTTAATTAAAAAATAGGTAAGAAAAAGTTGAAATTAAAGTCGACCAAAATTTAAATGCAACACGACTTTTCATCCAAAAACCGGGAATTAATTGTCACAGTCCAGACGTGAGTCACGCCGGACGTGAGTCACTTTTTAAAAATTTATAAAAATAAATAAAAAATAACTAAATAGATATACCTTACTCCAATTATACCATATTAGTGTTTTTTATGTCTTTTTTTGGATAAAAGTTCATATTATTCACCCACAAAAAACAAACATAACGCATTTTTGACCCGACATAACGTTTTATCGATTAACTTGAATTTTTTTTATTTAGAAAAAATTTTAAAATATTAAATGTCACAGTCCAGACGATACTTTTATATCACCAGAAATCATATAAGGAGCGGCATCTGAGATTAACAGATAAAAATTGTCACGAATAATCTTAATTTCTCTAATGACGTCATCTATTATGTCACGAGCCTAGGTTGTTACCGAGCCTAGGTCGTGACATTTCACTTATTTTTCTATAAAGATTAAAAATTAATTTATCGCTAAGCCTAATAAAATTATTCTTAATATTTAAAATTAATCTATTAAATATTAAAACAAAAATATCCGGACGTGTGTGAACTCCTTTTCCAATCAGAACATCAAATTATGTATCGAGAATCCTGGAGCCCCGTCTGAACGGGCAGAGAAGAGAAAAGCTGAGAAATACGCTGGAATTGGGAATGGGAGAGTGTTTGTCCCCCTGGCTGTTGAGACGTCAGGAATACAGGGGCCTTCTACTCGGACCCTACTCCAGCGCATTGCCTCATTAATCGGAAGGGTTACCGGCGACCCGTGTGAGCACCGGTATTTAATCGAACGAATATCTATAGCCATAGTCAGAGGCAATACTCTGGCTATCTGCCAATGACTATTTCTCTTTTGGTTTACATAAATAAAGATAACTAGAAAAAAAAATATCCGGATAACCATACATCTGGAATTGTAATATCACGGACTCCGCATGGAACGGATCTCCGGATGGGATGTTGAGCTTCCTAGTCTTCTTCAGCCACACGCCAAAAAAACAGTTAAAAAAGACAAGAGAAAACTCTCCCACCTCGGATTAATTAGAATTAATAGTTACTTGTTCTCTCTTGTTCTTGTGTGGCTGGCACAAGTGAAGGCTCAGGTACATGCGTGCCTATTATTATTATTATATAAACTCGTGTTTCTTCTGTGTTACTTATGTCGCGTTCTTTTGTAAGAGATATGGATGAGTATCGATTGCTAGAAAAAGTTTTAAATGGACAAAATATCGAAAATCAATCGAGACAAAAAGTTTACTGCCTTAAAAAGAAAGCTGAAAAGTTCATTTTAATCAATGGAAGAATATACCTCAAACAGCCGTGTGGAAATCACAAATTAGTGATTTCGACGGACAACGTTGACGAGATGAAATTGGTGGCTAGCCAAATTCGTTTCGCATTGTGGACATAACACTCTCGAGAACATGTGCCATGAAAGATATTTCACTGTAAAACGACAAATAATCCGAAAAATTGTTGCCGATTGTGAAATTTGCAAATTTTCAACTCCCTTGAAACTAGGGGATGAAGAAAATCACGTGATTGCCAATCGTCCCAATGAAAAATTCCAGATGGATTTAATTGATCTGAAGATGTATCAATTTTTTGTATTATATATTAAAGATTTAAACAAACAAATGAAACTATAGCATGGCTTTTAACGGTTATTGACGTCTACTCAAAGTTTGCATTCACTCGAAACCTAAAACATAAAAGCGGAATTGACGTTGCTGAAAATCTCAAAAAAATTTTTCTACGTTTTGGACCGTGTCAATATTTGCAATCGGATAATGGAACTGAATTCAAAAATCCACATGTCACTGCCTTGTGTGTATGTTTCAACATTCAACAGATACACAGTAGGCCAAACAATCCGAGAAGTCAAGGCATCATCGAGCGTTTTAACCAAACGGTTACGAGGTCGCTATCTAAAATGATGGCTAATGATGAAGATAAGTGTTGGACGAAGTATATAGATGAAGCTGTTTATTTTTATAATAAACAGCTTCACTTGCACTCAAAAAATTTGAAAGTCCATACGGAGAAGTTGTACAATAAGTGAAATCCTCCCGCATAATATGGTCAGAGTTGAAATGGACGATGGAACTACTAAGAAGACACTTATGAAAAGAATTAAAAAAATTTAAATAACATAATTTGTCTTGATTGTTTTGTTAATAAAAAAAATTCAAAACCTAATTAGCAGAGAAACATTTATAACCGAACATTCAAATAGACAAAATTTTCGAATAAAAATACATTTTCTGCGTATTTTTCTAATTTAAAGCATTTTGAATTTTTCTTATTTGAAAAAAATAGCAATTCATAAATTAAAATATTATT
Source organism: Octopus sinensis (assembly GCF_006345805.1). Classification (NCBI taxonomy): domain Eukaryota; kingdom Metazoa; phylum Mollusca; class Cephalopoda; order Octopoda; family Octopodidae; genus Octopus; species Octopus sinensis. Next base: position 1,363 of record NW_021831679.1, on the reverse strand, counting down.
TTTAGTTAGGAAATCGTTTTTCTAAAATCACCGATTACATAATTAAAATCTCTAAATAACCTTTGTAATTATATTTTAATACTGTTTATTGTTATTTTGATTTCTTGTTCTATTTTTTTGTTCACTATTGTCTATAGTGAATATTGTACTGATTTAGGTATTACCCTGATACTGTTCATTACCAAATTGAAGAGAAACGGACTGAGGCAGGACCCTTGCGGCATCCCCCTGTGGAGTTTGATGTTCCTGGAGTGATAGCCGATTCGGACACGAAAGAGTAACGGTTTGAGAGGAAGCATTGTACCCAGAGGAAGACCTCTTCCGGTGGTTCACAGAGTTGTATCCTTTCCATCAGATCTCGGTGCCAAACTCTGTCGAAAGCCTTCGAGATGTCTAAGAATACGAGAGATATAATTTCTTTGAATTCCATTGGTCTCAAGACTGAGGACTGCATCGTCAGGAAACAGTCACTGCAGCTCCGTTCCAAGCGGAAACCCCATTACTGCGTGAGCAGAACGTTCTTCTCTTTGGCCAGGAAATCGAGGCGCTTTGCCATGATTTTTTCCATTAGCCTTGAGATGGTTGTAATAAGGCTTATTTGACGGTAGCTCGATTCGTCGACTTTCAGGTTTCTTGATTATCTGGACCTCGTAGTTCATACGACTGGTTTTTTGAGAGCTTTGACTCGTTGACGACAATAATGTCAGGATAAACGCTGTTTACCATCTTAAAGAAGTCGTTATGCCGTTTTTAATAGATCGGGCATTCATAGCGATGATTTTCAAAGGGACTATGTTGCTGATTTTCTCCCTTCTAGCAGGATCTTTTGCAGTACGTTCTTGATGAACTTGATGGATATAAGTAATCTGGGAGTACTTGAGAGCTCAGCAGGAAAAATTCAAAAATCGGGCATGCTGAAAATAATTCTTGGAGAATCACACGAATTGAAAAGTTAGCAAATACAAAACTGAATGGATTGAATTTGTTCAAACCAATTAACGAGCACGCTCTCTCATTGTACAACTATCATATTGGATTAATCGATATCGAGACATTTGAATATGAAATGGTGGACGATACGATTCGGGCAAAATTAACAGAATACAAAATACACCTTCGAACAAATAGAGATTATACCTCCCCCGTAACAATCTTGGAAGAGGATTGAACTCAATCTCTTTCCTAAGTGAACGGATGCTTTTTGGATTCCTTACGGACTTAAAAAACCGAATTTGTATCTGCAAAAAAGCTTCTCGATTCTTCAGGCCTAAGTGCTGGAAAAAACTCATCTGGCCACTATTGAAGAATACTTGAAGCATAAATATTTACTTGAAGGATCAGTTCTACTCAACAAAAATTTTAC
>NW_021831678.1:30000-34644 GCF_006345805.1 Octopus sinensis | reverse complement strand
TGGATTATAAAAAAACAAAAATTCAAGTTCTGCTAGTTTCTAGTCGTCTCAATTTCCCTTAGGTCAATGGTTCTATAACTGATTGAGCTAAAATACGTCTCCTATGCTATGCATCATTTTCTCAGTTCAAAATATAATTGTAGAAACTACTTTCACTCGGAATACGTTTGTTCCGATTTAGTGGGTCTTCATCAGTCACTAGTTCACTCACACAATATACATAGATAGAAAGATAGATATAAACATGTAAAGTTAATGACCACATCAATATGGCTGTTCAGTGTTACTAGTAGTTTAATTACAGGCAGTTCTTCCACCAGATGCTCATAGGTGCAACGTGCACACTGTACATATATATGACCAACAGGGGAGCGAACATATACCACCCTCCAGGCTCGCGAGACCGATTTGGTTTCGAGCTAGTTTATTCCTCCTCAGTCGAGAACACGTAATAGATAGCTTGCTTACTAACCACTTGGTTCCAGGTTCAGTCCCACTGCGTGGCACCTTGGGCAAGTGTTTTCTACTATAGCCTCGGGCCGACCAAAGCCTTGTGAGTGGATTTGGTAGACGGAAACTCAATGAAGCCCTTTGTATACGTGTATATGTGTATATATATATATATATGTGTGTGTGTGTGTGTGTGTGTGTGTCTGTGTCTATGTATGTGTGTATATGTGTGTGTGTGTGTCTGTGTTTGTGTTTGTCCCCCCCCAATATCGCTTGACAACCGATGCTGGTATGTTTGCGTTCCCGTAACTTAGCGGTTCGTCCTAAGAGATCGATAGAATAAGTACTCGGCTTACAAAGAATAAAGGCGGTGCTCCAGTATGACCGCGGTCAAATGACTGAAACATGTAAAGAATAAAGAGAGTAAAATATGTTTATGATATATATATATATGTATATATATATAAGTAATACTAAGCAATAAGTGTTCAGCAACGAATTGCCTTACCACAATACCGAATTTAGAAATAGCAGTCAAAGGGTTATAGCTATTTCTTCTACTAAAAGGAAGATCTCAGTAAAACCAGCAATTGGAAGGCTGACACAACAGGTAAGAGAGAATGAATTAACCGCAATCTATCAAACATTTTTAAAGTTATCCACGGACGTACGTTTCGAAATCAAGTTTTAGGAAAGCAGAAGAATTAAAATATTAAATATTAAATAATTCTATCTTACCGAAACTTCTTTTCTCTTCAGCGTGGAATACTATAATCATAAATGATTATATATTGAATTTTGAGATACTAGGAGGTACCAACTCAACTCAGTATCAGAGCGAGCTAGAATCCTCACTAGTATCACCGAATTCAAATTTGTGAAATATATATATTATATATATATTATATATATATATATACATGGGAGCGCTGACAAATACCTAGTTTTAAGGGTATCACAAAAGGCATGGTTGGAGACCCAACCGTCCGAATTCTTTTACAGGGCTTAGTAAAAATGAAGGACTGCTGCAACATGTGTGTGAGTCTGAAACCGGGCTATATTGAATAAACTCATAATTAACTGTTCCTCCCGTCTTTTACTTTACCTGCAACCAGGAACCTTTCTACACACCCTCGCATATATATATATATAAATATATATATAATATGTAATAGTTGAGAATATACTTCCAAACTTACAGGGAAAAATTCAATTCAGCAATTTCTAAATCAAATTTCACAATATATAATATATGTATATAATTAAGAGAAATAACCTCTATTAAGTAATTCAAGAGTGAAAGACATTAAATGTATTAGTGAATTTTTGGATAATATTTAATGTAGTATATTTAATTTTTTATATATCTAATATTCATAATGTCTTTCACTAATGAATTTCTTAATAAAGGTTATTTCTCTTAAATTATATACATACATATATAGGGAATAATATCAGTGATATCTTCGAAACATGTGTCGGAAGTAAAATCATTTGAATTACACCTGCGTTAAATTCCATTTATTTATTTATATATTATATAAAAAATTTCACGTAAACCCGAATTTTCTACCGAATTTTCATTTGTCTTGATTATTTTTACACTTTGAAATTTTACTGAATTTTTTCTTGAGAGAATAATTTTCGTGGAAAATGGCGATTTTGACGTCTTTATCTAGCATATAGGCTGTCCATTTTTTTAGTGGTCAGTCCTTTAAATTTTGTGTATATATATATATATTATATATATAATATATTATATAATATATATATATATATGTTTAAAACATATACTTACATATATACGTATATATATATATATATATATATACATACATATATATATACTTGTTTGTATATATAATATATATACAATATATATATTATATATATACATTTATATATATATATATATATATATATCAATACAATAATATATATATATATATATATATATATATATATATATATAATATATATATATATATATATCATCACCACGTAATTACTGAATAGTATATATAAAGAATAAAATCGTTTTAAAAGCCGACAAATTTTTCTGCACTTAAAAGGATTTCATCCTTTTTGTATACTATTCAGCATTTACGTGTTGAAAAATATATACTTCTACTTGTTCTACAATACACTTCAACGTTTCAAAAACAAACTTATTTTTGTTTACATATGACGTAATATATAATATATATATACATATATACAGAAAGAGAGAGATAAATATGTTTATATCTATATATATATATATATATTATATATATATATATCTATATATTGTATATATATATTATATTTTTGTATACCCAGCCCATTTTCCAATCTTCTAGGAGGGGTAGCCACAACAAGACACACCAGGCATTCCATTCATTTCCCAACTCAAACAGTCGATCCCCGTTCTATGCTCGGGTCAAGGCCTAGAACTCTACCCCCAATATCATATGCTGGTTCACCCCCGCCGCATCATGCTAGTTCCATACCCCTTCGAACAGCATCAAATTCAATCATCTGTCCACAAATAAAGTTTCCTGTCATTCATAAACTCACTTGCCTCTCTCACTCCAACGCCTATAACTACCAAAGCTTTCTTCACTCAGTCTTTCCACACAAACTGTGGTTTGCCTCTGGTTCTGCCGCCTAACACTTCTGCCTTCATCAACCTCCTTATGCATCCACTCCTCATCCATCCTCTCCATGTGGCCAAATACCTCAACATTTGTCTACAAAATTTAAAGGACTGACCACTCAAAACGTGGACGGTCAACATGCTAGATGTAGACGTCAAATCGCTATTTTCCACAAAGAATATGTTTGTGGAAAATAGCGATTTGACGTCTATATCTAGCATGTTGACTGTCCACTTTTTGAGTGGTCAGTCCTTTAAATTTTGTATGTAAAAATATTTTAATCTTCGGATTTTTTGATATGCTGGGCCACTGGTTTTAATTGATTAATATCAATTTCTACTCTTATTAAATTTTAAATTCAACATTTGTCTATATATCTTCGTTGTTAGTTTTTCCCTCATTCCTGCTCGCATTCGCATCCACTCACTCCTCATCCTGTCCATCCGTGTCGCACCAACATAGCCGTCAGACATCTCATCTGAACACGTCTAGTCGCCTGCTTTCCATCTCTCTCAACCCCCAGAAATCAGAGTTTCAGCCTACTTGCCGACAACGGAGAGCCCGATGAATCATAGCTGGCTGAAACTTGAAGTAAATGTTAGCACCTTTCTTGTTAAAGGAAGATAAAAATATATAGGCGCAGGAGTGGCTGCGTGGTATGTAGCTTGCTAACCAACCACATGGTTCCGGGTTCAGTCCCACTGCGTGGCATCTTGGGCAAGTGTCTTCTGCTATAGCCCTGGGCCGATCAATGCCTTGTGAGTGGATATGGTAGACGGAAACTGAAAGAAGCCTGTCGTATATATGTATATATATATATGTGTGTCTGTGTTTGTCCCCCTAGCATTGCTTGACAACCGATGCTGGTGTGTTTACGTCCCCGTCACTTAGCGGTTCGGCAAAAGAGACTAATAGGATAAGTACTAGGCTTACAAAGAATAAGTCCCGGGGTCGATTTGCTCGATTAAAGGCGGTGCTCCAGCATGGCTGCAGTCAAATGACTGAAACAAGTAAAAGAATATAGATATTACAAGTTTTAAGGTGAAATGTTTTATTTTAAATCAATATGAATGTGACAAGCTGTCAGAATCGTTAGCAACATTTCGTTTGTCCTTGCGTTCTGAGTTCAAAATCAGCCGAGGTCGAATTTGCTTTTTCTTCCCTTTCGGGGTCGATAACATGAGTGTTACAGTTGAGAAACGCCGTTGATGTAATTAAGAGCCAATCTCCACCAAAATTTCAATCCTACTGCCTATCGTCGACAGGAAAGGGTTATAACTCGACATAAAAGCAAGCATTAATATACACACACGCATAAACACACAGACTCAGACACACACACATACATACACGTACGCACACATAGGCATATATGTATATATATATATATATATATATATGTATGTATATATATATAGTCACATACACACATATATGCGTGTGTGTGTGTGTGTATAGTTCAAATTTACAGAAAACAAAAGACGAAGATAGTTTAAGGAGCAAAAAGCAAGTGTATTAGGTTGACAATTGGGAGAAATGGAAAAGTGTTTGACGT
>NW_021831678.1:10000-25000 GCF_006345805.1 Octopus sinensis | reverse complement strand
TTGTTTCCAGTTTGCCTTATGGTAGTTCAAGCTGGAAAGATTTTGAGGGTTTCTTGTAGGCTGCATGTCCGTGCTCTCTTTTGGCCCGTACATGGTCAGCTCTATCATGTTGTGATCCGAGAGTAGTGTCGGTGTCACTTTCACATTATGGATGAGATCCATGTCATTTGTGAAGCAGAGATCCAGTGTGTTACCTGCCCTGGTTGGTTGGAGTATTACCTGCTCCATGTACAGGGTGTTGATGAGGTTCAGGAGGGACCTCGCCTGTCCTCGTTCACATCTTGTCATCCTGGGAGAGAAAGGCCCTCGGGCCATCTGACATTGGCAGATTGAAGTCTCCCATAAGAAGCACACCTATGTGTTGCTCTAATGTGGTTAGAATTTCTTCTATTTTTATAAGGCAGTCTTCAAACTTGCCCACATGGCTTGGGGCATCTGGAGGGCGATATGTAGCACACACAACTACATCAAGTTGCCTAATATGTACAATTAGTGTGTCACACACCGAGTTTGAGTATGACAAGAGGACCTGGGGTGTGAGGTCCTCACGGATGTACATAGCAACACCTCCATGACTCCTTTCTTTCCTGTCGGTCCGTAGTACAGCATACTGTGGTATGTGTAACTCCGCATCTGCTATGTCCGGTTTCAGGTGCGTTTCTGTAAGTGCTATGCATAAGGCTTGATTGCATGCAACAAAGTCTCTCAGGAACGGGATCTTTGTCCTGTTACTGAGTGTTTGCAGTCCTCTGATGTTCAGTAGGAGTATCGAGGTGAGGTGTACGTTGTTGCCGGCGGTGTCCATCCTGTGTCTGTTTGCTGTGGTGGTCTGGTATATAGTGGGTAGTCCCACCTGCGGGCTTGGGTTTGATGAAGCCAGGTCAGCTGCTGTACAATCTTTTGTGCCATGCACAAAAAAGATTGTTGCTCAGCAGCTGCTCTTTCGACAACATCATGTTGGCTGTTTGTGGCGCGCACAACATCTGCGTACCTCCGTTTTGGGGCAGGTGGTGCGTGGTCCATCCCTTTTCTTTGTGTTGATGGTTTGTCCATCTGCCTCGTGTCTCTGTGGCAGGGTCCCCGATGTGCAAAGCGGCAGCCTGAACCTTCCTTTCCATGCCAGCAAGAACCTCTCAGGTAGAACATACACACCCGTGTGCGCTGTTTGGTTCCATCCTTTGCGGTTCCACTTCTATTTCTGGTTGTTTCACACTTTGGTCCTGCTTGAGCTTTTTCTGTTCCTTTAGCTCTTCCAGTCCTTCTTTTAGTTCTTCTTCCTCCCTCTACCTCTTCACCGGGTTCTCCGTCTCCATGGCCCTTGCTGCCGGTTGGAGAACTTGCACCTGGGTTCACTTCCCGGGCAGGTTTCTCATTCAAAACCTCCTCCCGGCGTCCCCACCAGGTGGGGGTGACTTCTTTCATCGTCTCCATTCTTGCCATCTTTGCTCCGCTCGTTCTCAAAGATGGCATCAAGTGCGCCAATGTGCGACCGTACAAGCGCATATGAGCGCACGAATTCCTGTCTCTTTCGCTCCATCTGAGCCGCTGTCCTCTTGTAGCCTCTGCTCTTCAGCGCAGCCGCAATCACCTCCCTAGGGCTATCTCCGCCGGCGCACTCCCATGCTCGTACGAATAAATCCAGCTCGTCACGTCTCCATGCTCTGGACATGCTGGATAATCCGTCTATCGTTTTTATCTATCTAATTATGTTCGAGAGAAGACAGGAAGATATTAAGGCTAATTAGAAGATAGAGTACTTGAAAAAGAAATATTAACAATATTAAAGTTTGTGTGTAAAAACGTTATTTGGGTAAAAACGTTATTTAATCTTAAGGCTAATTAGGGGGGAGGATAGAGTATCTGAAAATGTATTAGCAATATTAATATTATATTAGAGTGTGGATAAAAACGTTGTTAAATCTTAAGGCTAATTAGGAGATAGAGTATCTGAAAATATATTAGCAATATTAATATTATATTAGAGTGTTGGTAATATTAAACGTTATTTAATTTAATCTTAAGGCTAATTAGAAGACAGAGTATCTGAAAAATTATATATACAATATTAAGCAATATTAACCGTTATTTAATTTAATCTTAAGGCTAATTAGACGTTATTAATATTAAACGTTATTTAATTTAATCTTAAGGCTAATTAGAAGATAGAGTATCTGAAAATATATTAGCAATATTAATATTATATTAGAGTGTGGATAAAAACGTTATTTAATCTTAAGGCTAATCAGGAGATAGAGTATCTGAAAATATATTAGCAATGTTAATATTATATTAGAGTGTGGGTAATATTAAACGTTATTTAATTTAATCTTAAGGCTAATTAGAAGATAGAGTATCTGAAGAATTATTAACAATATTAAAACAAATTAAACGTTATTTAATTTAATCTTAAGGCTAATAACAGTAATTATTAACAATATTAAACAATGTTAAACGTTTTTAATTTAATCCTAAGGCTAATTAACAATAATTATTAACAATATTAAACGTTATTTAATTTAATCCTAAGGCTAATTAGACGTTTTTAATATTAAACGTTATTTAATTTAATCTTAGGCTAATTAGAAGATAGAGTATCTGAAAAATTATTAACAATATTAAAACAATATTAAACGTTATTTATTTAATCTTAAGGCTAATTAACAATAATTATTAACAATATTAAACAATATTAAACGTTATTTAATTTAATCCTAAGGCTAATTTGACGGTATCAATATTAAACGTTATTTAATTTAATCTTAAGGCTAATTAACAATAATTATTAACAATATTAAACAATATAAACGTTATTTAATTTAATCCTAAGGCTAATTTGACGGTATCAATATTAAACGTTATTTAATTTAATCTTAAGGCTAATTAGAAGATAGAGTATCTGGAAAATTATTATATCGAGAACAGTTATTGAAAATATAAACAAACAAAATGACGATCGCAACTTTAACTAAGATGTGGGCCTAAGTGAAAGATAAAATAGAATAATAAATAAAATATGTAATAGATGAAATTGATACTTAATCCAACAATGTGGTCTGGATTTTTTTTTTTTTGGTTTACGGGATTTTTTTCAGGAGAGATGCTTCTTTTTTCTTTCTTGCAGGAGATAACTTGATTCAGTTATTTTTGCACCATGTGCGTTTCGGTGCAGAAGTTAGTAGGAAATTATGTCTGGAAATTGCATATATGCAGTTCTATTATGTTATCAGTTTTTTGGAGGCCGAACGATGGTAGAAAATGTCCGAATGAGAACATATAGTTTTGAGGATGCCGATGAAGCCTCTTGCAGCTACGAGACCGTTCAGACAAAAGCTTGGGTAAATTTGAGAAAGGAACCTTTCGTTTAGCACGGCATTTATAGAGAAATTGAAAGGAACATAGGTCTCTCTCTTTACTTACTTGTTTCAGTCATTTGATTGTGGCCATGCTGGAGCATCATCTTTTAGTCGAGCAAATCGACCCTGGGTCTTACTTTTTGTAAGCCTAGTACTTATTCTATCGGTCTCTTTTGCCAAACCTCTAAGTTATGGGGACGTAAACACACACACATACATACACACACACACACATATATATATATATATACACACACACACATATATATATATATATACATATACATACATACATATATATATACATATATACGACGGGCTTCTTTCAGTTTCCGTCTACCAAATCTATTCACAAGGCTTTGGTCGGCCTGAGGCTATAGTAAAAGACACTTGCCCAAGGTGTCATGCAGTGAGACTGAACACGGGACCATGTGGTTGGTAAGGAAGCTACTTACCACACAGCCACTCCTACGCCTATATTTTAGTGCATAAATGGCTTTTTTTTTGCAGAAACAAAAGATATTTAACACTGACTTCATTTCCAACACAGTTTTTCTTGTTTTCTTGTTTTACTGCATTTTGAGCTCAACCTAACATTAGTCCCTTCCGTTGAATGCTTGCATTATCATATTTTGTTCGATTCTTAGGCTTTACTTTCAAAATGTAACTGAACTTTTGTTCTATTTATATTCTCATCGGACTGGTTGTGTCTGTCAATCTTTTCTAAAGAATATTAGAATTATCGACGATATTTATATTAATAGGGTTATAACAAGAAAGAAAACTTCTTCCCCTCAGTTGCTTTTAATCATTATCTGGAAGCTACTTCTTTTATCGTGCCCACAACTGTATAATCTTGAGGTGTAATTTTGATGCTTATTTCACCAATCTTTGTAATATACCTAATAAAATTTGAGTAACTTATGACGATTTCATTTTTTTTACTTTCCTGAGCGTAAAAAAATCAAGAGATCTTTACTTTTTGACCGACAGATTTTTAAAAAATATCTTTTTGCAGCTAAACACTTTCAAACTTCGTACATTGTTAGAATGTGTCATATAAAACATATTTTACTCTTAGCAGCTTTTAGAAAAACTTATATTTACGAAGTTATTTCACGTTAAATTTGTCCTATTTCGGTAATTTCAACCAATCAATGACATGTATTCAGCTGAATAAAATTACTGCTGTTGTTTGTCAACAAGAACTTCCTTTGTCACTGTAATTTATGACATCCCTAACACTAACCCTAAAGCCTTAACCTTAACCCTAACCCTAAAATGCTATTCCTAACCCTAAAACCTTATCCCTAACCTTAAAACCCTATCGCTAACCCTAAACCTTCAAGCTAAAACCAGTACAAACGCACGAACAATGTCATAAATAAGAGTGACAAACGAAAAATACACCGCCGATAGTAATTTTATTCAGTTGAACACACATGTTTGATTGGTTGAAATTACTGCAATACGACTACTTTAACGTGAAACAACTTTGTAAGTATAAGTTTTCTTTTCTCAAAAATGCTAAGAGTAAAAGATGTTTTATATGACACATTCTACCAGTGTCCGAATTTTGAAGGTGTTTTGTTACAAAAAATTATTTTTTAATCTGTCGGTCAAATGGTAAAGATCCAAATCAAGCGCTTCAACATTATATCATAAGTAATCATCAGATTTTCTTGGGAAAAATACTCTTTCGCAAATTTATCACTATTTTTTTTTCCCGATTGTTTCTATAAACAGAAAGCCTGTATTGATAACTTTTACAAATGCCTTTAAAACAGTTAAATCTAAAATAGCCACAGTTAATTGAAACCGAGTTGCTTTTTCCGGGTTAACACATACTATCCGCTTGCTTTTTTCCGTGATTCATTTTAGCTGCAGGAAGTGAATTTTATAAATCTGCCCCATCCCAAATTTTAAACTAACCACAACAAAGATATATCAATAATTAATATTTATATACAGAAAGAGAGAGAAATAGATAGATAGATAGATAGATAGATAGATAGATAGATAGATAGATAGATAGATAGATAGATAGATAGATAGATCGCTGGGTCTTGTATTGAAGGAAAGGTGATGTAGATTACCCTCATGTTCAACTCTTGCAGTTTATTATCTGTTTCTTTATTACCCACAAGGGGCTAAACATAGAGGAGACAAACAAGGACATACAAACGTATTAAGTCGATTACATCGACCCCAGTGCGTAACTGGTACTTAATTTATCGACCCCGAAAGGATGAAAGGCAAAGTCGACCTCGGCGGAATTTGAACCCAGCTCGCCGCCCTCTTGCATTTTATTATGAGCGTAAGTAAATTTAAATTGCATGAATCCAGAAATTCTGAAATTTTAAAGTATGGATTCACTACTGCATATTTTAATCGCAGCTCATTTTCTCTGTCACAATGGCACATATCTTCATGGAGCGGGGAGGGCAAATAAATAATTTCTTGTAAATTTTATGCATTTTCCAAGTGCATTTGGAACGAAAATGACTTGTTGTGGTTTAAACAGGAATCGAAAACCTCATCGTATTCTTCATCTCATGGGTTTTTAAACGCTTGCAACTGATTTACAAATAATTATCGAAAAATTATCTTTTTTTTTTTTAGAATTTTTTTTTTTTTTTTTTTGAAGAAAAACATGTTTGTTAAGAAAATATGTCGAGACAACAAATAACAAAATTAAAATAGAGCAAATAATTTTTGAGCGAGTTCTAGAATTTATTCGTTTGAAAAATTATCTGAGCTCTAGTGGAAAGAATTCTAAGTTTAATGGAGCTGATCGAATAGAAAAATATGCTTTCAATTCTTTTGAAGAAAATTCATTGAAAATGGCAACACAAATGCTTTTCTACAAATTTGAAGTTTAAAGCTTTTCAAACGTTAAAATGTTGTGGGTTTCCATTTATTTTTTCGATATTTTCCTCGCTCACTCTCTCTTCTTTTTTTTTTATTGTTTCATATAAAGATTGAGGTTGGGGTGTGTGGGGGCATTGAATCCTAATCACCAACAGCTGCCTTCCTATCAATTGTCCAGAACGAGAAGAATATATGTGGAATCCATCAAAGTACACTCACAGAGAGAGAGAGAGAGAGAGAGAGAAAGAAAAAGAACAATTTTGGCCCGATCACCAGAAAATGACATTTGAATATAGATTTTTGTGTTTGTTTTTGTTCGTTTAATTTAGTTATTTTTATTTATTTTTACATAGGAATGGTTGAGTAGTAGATGAAAGAAAGAAATAAAATAATAGAAATCGGGCAAAGAAATCATAGATAAACTGGAAATGAAAAGAAAAATGTTCTAACAATCAAACAGCTAAATCTGAATTAGACGCTAGAAAAAGCAGCTCGAGAACAATTGGGACAGAAAAGACCAAAAAATCGACCAAGAAACTTTCCGCTTTCAAATGAGGCAATATGGAATTGGAATAAATAGATTGAATTTTCGAAGATGAGGCTAACTAATTGAAAAAAATAAAAAATAAAAATAATGAAGATGAAAAATATAAGAAAGAAAGAAAGAAAGGAAAATAAGTGAAAGGATGATGGTGAAAGATAAAGAGGAGAGGAAAAGTGTGGGTATGATGAGAAAGTGAGAAATTGACAGACAAGAGGGAAAATGAAAGTAGAAGATTAAACGTAGGTTAGACATTGAGACCAAGAAGAAGAAGAAGAAGAAGAATGTAGGAGGGAGTAGGTTGGGGAGTGAATGATGAATAAAGCATGGATGAAGAAAACGATTTGAATTAATATTATTGTAAGAGAATAAAAAGGGAAGAGATGAGAATATCTATGTTGGCAATCTGAAATCTCCATTGAAATTCCAAGCAGAACATTATTTTTTTATACCTAAAATTCAGAATCCTTTCAAAATTTCTACATTTCCATTTCATCCCCTTTATTGACGACATACTAGTTCTGTTTCATGGCTTTGTTGTTGTTTTGGGGATTTGTGTTTCTTTGTGTGTGTGTGTTTTTTTTTTCTTTTTGGTGTTGTTTTTTTTTTTTTGCATATGTTTCTCTTTATTATGTTGCGCGATTGATGTTGTTAAAATTGTTGTTGTAGTTGAGGCTGGTGAGGTAACAAATGACTTAGAACTATCGGAGGAAATACAATATAGCATTTTATTTCCTGGCTCTGAGATTTAAGTTCAACTTCCACTTAGATCAACTTTATTTGCGTCCCGCTGGAAATGATGAAATAAGTGCACTAAATGTACTGAAAACAATTGAACTATATATTGCACATATGTGTGTCTGGGTTTGTATATATGTATATATATATATGTAAAATAAATGCGCCCTTTTAAAGCCTAACCAGGCTCATAGGCCCAGTTTCCGGTTTCTATGGCGTACGTGCTCCCTATCTGGACGGGACGCCAGTCCATCGCAGTGTTACTCATTTTTGACAGCTGAGTGGACTGGAGCAACGTGAAATGAAGTGTTTTGCTGAAGAACACAACGCGTCGCCCCTTCCAGGAATCGAAACCACACTCTTACGTTCATGATGCTGACACCCTAACCACTAAGCCACGCGCCTCCACACACACATACACACACACACACATATATATATATATGAATATATGATGGTTTCATATTTTGGCCCATGACCAGCAGTTCTAAAGGAAAAGGAAATCGGTTGCATGGACCCTAGTACATGATTGATATCTATTTTATCGACCCAGATATCCGTACTTCGATCCTTTATGTATTAGCCAAAATGAAGTATCAGGTCATACCATAAGGTTCTAGCAGATTTTACGTTTTTTTTTTAAATTGAATGGAATTTAATAGAATTTTAGAATCTCTAATGGAATTGAAAATTATTTTTATGCATTTGTGTACATTTAACCTAATTAAATATTATTTTACAGAATAATAGAATTAAAATTTCTTTGATTAACACCCTTTCTAATATGGAAGTATCCAAAGAGCATTTGAAGCACATAATGCTTTATGAGTACAAAACAGAAAACTTTGCAGCCGAAGCAACTCGAAACATGCACTCAGTTTATGGGAAAGAATGCTTGAATAAAAGAACTTGCAGAAGATGGTTTGCAAAATTCAGAAGTGGAGATTTCAGCCTTGAAGATGAAGATCGAACAGGACGTCAAGTTGAGTTTGATGATAAGATCCTTGAGGTATTACTTGAAGAAAATCCTGCATTATTAGTCGAAGAATTGGCAATAAAGCTTAGTTCAAACCATACAACTGTTCATCATTATCTGCAACAACTTGGAAATGTTCCTAAACTTGGAAAATGGGTGCCTCATGAATTGTCTGAAAGCAACCGTGAATTCTGTGTTGACATCTTCTCTTCTCTCCATTCTCGCGAACTCGTACCACCCTTTTTGGATAGACTTGTCACTGGTGACGAAAATTGGATCTTCTATCGAAATGTTAAACGTCGTAAACAGTCGCTTGGTAAAAGGGAAAATGCTCAACCACAACCAAGTAGGAAACTTCATGGGGAAAAGGTTCTTCTCTCTATCTGGTGGGATTGCAAAGGAATAATTCACTTTGAATTGTTACCACATAATGCAACGATCAATGTTCAAGTCTACTGTCAGCAATTACAGCGTTTGAACCAAGCTTTGAATAAAAAAGCCCCGCTTTAGTGAATCGAAAAGGTGTGAGGTTTCATCAGGACAATGTGCGACCCCACACTGCAAAGATCGCATTACAGAACATCGAAGAGCTTGGTTGGAAAAGAAATCCTCATCCACCTTTTTCTCCTGACCTTGATCCTTCAGACTAATATTTGTTTCGTAGTTTACACAATCATTTGGGGGGCATATCTTTCGCAAGCCAGGAGGAGATCGAAACTGACATTTCAGAGTTCTTCGCTTTGAAACCAAAAGAGTTTTACATTGACGGGATTAAAACACTAGTAAATAGATGGAAGGAAGTCATAGATAATCATGGAAAGTACAGTGATGATTAATTTCAATCAAATATAACATCTGATCACTTGTTTTTTTATTCAAAATTCGGACAGACCTGATAGATTGACAAAATTATTTTTTGAACCTGTTGAAGACACACAAGATATCGAAATATCGTTCACGATATGTGTGTCTCTGATCACGAATAGGATTAGTGTGGGAGCATCATAGGATATATTACGGAAGATTCTTTGGGGGTTAGAATGATACACTCATAGAAGCATGAGTTTTTCTTTCATCATCTTTTAACAACCGTTATGCAGGAACCTTTTGAGGTTGGTGAGGTACTCAACCAGAAGAAATTATAACTGGACTCCAACTGCAACAGCATGGGCTTTCTATCTTGATATGAAGTCACCATATCACGCACATATGATTGTGATGCATGTGCCTGGTGTACCCTTATCAGACGAGTAGTCATGAGTATATTGGGCTTCATATAAGGAGGTGAGCTAGCAGAAACGTAGCACGCCGAGCGAAATGCTTTGCGGTATTTCGTCCGCCGCTGCGTTGAGTTCAAATTCCGCCGAGGTTGACTTTGCCTTTCATCCTTTCGGGGTCGATAAATTAAGTACCAGTTACGCACTGGGGTCGATATGATCGACTTAATCCGTTTGTCTTGCCTTGTTTGTTCCCTCTGTGTTTAACTCCTTGTCGGTAGTAAAGACATCGCTATTTCGTCTGCCATTACGTTCTCAGTTCAAATTCCGCCGAGGTCGACTTTGCCTTTCATCCTTTCAGGGTCGATAAATAATGTACCAGTTACACATTGGGGTCGATGTAATCGACTTAATCCTTTTTTCTGTCTTTGTCTGCCCCCTCTATGTTTAGCCCTTTGTGGGCATTAAAGAATTAAATATTGGGCTTCGTATATTTGTACCCTAGCGTTACTGAGATTGCGTGTATTGGTATTTTACTCAAAAATAATAATACTTTTTTAATTTTGGAACAAATTTATTAATTCTTAGAGCAGAAAGATGTTCATTACAAGAGTCTTAGTAAATTGTTTCACTCCGAAACGATAAAAGGAGAACTTGATGTTAATGTAATAATAATGACAAAAGGCAGAGATTGTCATGAATTTGAGAAAGGAAGGAATCAAATTGCAGCTCTTTAACCCTTTCGTTACCGTATTTCTTTTGAGATGCTCTGTATTTCATTCAAATTATCTTAAATATAACACAGAATTTAGTAAAAGAACTTAGTTATCATTAAGCTAGTATTGGGAACATAAATTGTGACTAAGGTTTGGTGGAAGATTTTAATTCAAAACTTATGAAAACAAGACATTTGTACTACAGACCCAGAGGCGGTTTTGGCCGGGTTGGTATCAAAAGGGTTAAATAAACTGCAATGAGGAAAGAATTATGAAAACAACGTAGAGCAAAATAGAACGGAAATAAGGATAAGGAGGAGGTAAATGTTATATGAGAATTGAGGTAACGAGTAACAACAAAGTCAACTAAGTTAAAGTATTCAGATAATACAATAGACCTGTTGTAGCAAGACAAGCTGTTTCAAACTATCAGAAAATGTTGCTTTAAAATAGACGGAGCCGAAATTGATAACGGGGAAGTGTTAGATGCATAGAAATGTAGAAAATTTCAGAGTGATATTTGGATGTAGATATCAACTACGAAGAGCTGGAGTGGACGGACCTAGATAACGAACTAAGAAGAGAAAAACAATAGGCGAAGCTTCCAAAGTACCTATTGGGAAGGCATCCGAGATGGACGGTCCGAAATTTTACCGTTTGATGAACATTAACGCACCCGGATAAGTTTTGACTAAATAATTAATTGAAAGCCTTCGGAGTCAAAGTGT
Organism: Octopus sinensis; assembly: GCF_006345805.1. NCBI lineage: Eukaryota > Metazoa > Mollusca > Cephalopoda > Octopoda > Octopodidae > Octopus > Octopus sinensis. The sequence goes on along the minus strand of NW_021831678.1, from coordinate 13,860 downwards.
CCTAAATTTCAAGACTTAATGCAAGATCACTTTTATTATAGAAGACAAAATGAAGGGTACTAAGGTCTCAAACTGCACACAGATAACTTGTTTGCCACTACTATGGAAATATGTGAACAAGCATATTTACGAAATACGGTTGTTTATAATGGGAATATGTTATGGAAATATGTTAACAAACATGTTTACGAATGAAATTTAAACATAGTTTAAAGCAGGAGTGGCTGTGTGGTAAGTAGCTTGCTAACCAACCACATGGTCCAGGGTTCAGTCCCACTGCGTGGCATCTTGGGCAAGTGTCTTCTGCTATAGCCCCGGGCCGACCGATGCCTTGTGAGTGGATTTGGTAGACGGAAACTGAAAGAAGCCTGTCGTATATATGTATATATATATATGTGTGTATGTGTATGTTTGTGTGTCTGTGTTTGTCCCCCTAGCATTGCTTGACAACCGATGCTGGTGTGTTTATGTCCTCGTTACTTAGCGGTTCGGCAAAAGAGACCGATAGAATAAGTACTGGGCTTACAAAGAATAAGTCCCGGGGTCGATTTGCTCGACTAAAGGCGGTGCTCCAGCATGGCCACAGTCAAAATGACTGAAACAAGTAAAAGTGTAAAAGAGTATAGTTAGTGAGGCATAACCTACTCCCAAAGGAATAGAAAGGTGCCGGGAAAGTTCAAGAGAGGCAAAAGGATGGTAATTTTAGACAAGCAGATCATCGGTAAGTGGACGAGAAAACGGACTGCCTTAGTGCTATTTGCTAAATAGCACCAAAGGGTCTTTCTAGTCAACATCTCCAAGTGTATGTCCACTGGCGATTAGATTCGTTTGCTAACTTTCTATGATTACTCTTACAAACTCAGAGATGTTATTTGAAATTTTGACCGTTTTGAGAGTCTCAATATACAAGAATTGGAGACCATGTCATATGTTTTTTTGTAGTCCATCTATTGTCATCTTCAAAAGTAATAGCCTCTCATTTCCAATGTCTGCCACTGCTCTCACCCCCCTCTCTCTCTCTCTTTCTCTTTCTCCCTCTCTCTATCTCTCCATCCTTCTTTCCCCCCTTCTCTCTCTCTGTCCTCTCTCTCTCTCTCTCTCTCTCCTCCTCTCTCTCTCTCTCTCTCTCTCTCTCTCTCTCTCTCTCTCTCTCTCTCTTTAATTAAGAAAAGTAAAAGCTGGATATGGCTTGTGAGCAGAGCAGGAGATATTTAACCATTTGTTATTCATGAAAGGCAAATCACGTTGTCATTAAATGAGTCCCCTTGTCATTAAAGGAGAAAAGCAAAATGGAGTGATAAATTCGTTGCTGCAAACAACAACACTACGATGAATACAAATACCGTTTCCAATGCAAGCAGGTTTTAAACCTGTGAGCATCGCTCGCTGCCTTCTTTTCACACGAATTTAAACAATTGTCATATCTATACATATAAAACTGTAGTTGTGTGAGTGTCTGTCCCCTTCGATTTAGATTCCTAACTACTCCCACATTTTGCGGTGCAGTTTAACCAAATTCAGGTATCTTATAGTCGTAATTCATATCGAGCCCGTCTGAGTATTAGCGCGCGTCTACGATGAGTCTACGATTTTAAAAATAATTTAACATCATTTTTTATTCCATTTTAATGCATAATTTTTCGTGTGTCGATGGCGGCGGAGTTGGCGTCCACGGTCACACCTGCACCTGTTTGCTTCTCCCCCTTCTTCCCTCCCTCGGGAAGCTGTGGGGAAGGGAGTGTAAGGAAATCAACGTCGTAAAGCGTTGTCAAGGAGACCAGCGTTCTTTTAGAACAACGACTTCATGGCTTGAAGACACCAAAACAGAAATGGCTAACAAAGCCCGAATTGGCATCTATAAGGGAAGTAACTCTCTAAAAATGCTTATATAGTTATTTCCCTTACAAATCCGAGCAACGCCGGGCGATACTGCTAGTTATTTGTACAAATTAAAACTTATTCATCTTTGCACGAGAAATCTGAAAGCATTACGCAAACTCATACGGTTTACGTAGATAATTCCTGACGGCTTACTTAGATTTCTCATTTTTCTTGTACTAAGTCTACATTGATTAGTATCGATTTTAATTTAATTTAAAATTTCTACAAATTGAAATTTCAATCGATAGGGTGACGGGTTCGATAATGATCTTGATTTCTTTGGAATAGATGGTAGATTGGTAAAATCGACAGAACGCTCTGAGAAAGCGTCTTGTTGCGTTTCGTCTCTTTACATCCTGAGATCAAATACCACTCAACCCTGACCTCAGTATTGTGGTCTTGTGACAATTATAAATTGTTATTATAGTTCTGGGTTCAGTCCCACTGTGTGGCACCTTGGGAAAGTGTCTTCTACTATAGTCTCGGGCCAACCATAGCCTTGTGTATGGATTTGGTAGAGGGAAACTGAAAGAAGCCTGTCATGTATATATATGTGTGTGTGTGTGTGAGTCTGCCCCCCCCCATCCACCCGCTATCTATTGACAACTGATACAGGTATGTTTATGTCCCCGTAACTTACTGGTTCAGCTAAAAACAACGAGAGAAGAAGTACTAGGCTTGCAAAGAATAAGTTCTGGAGTAGATTTCTTCGACTGAAACCCTTTAAGATGGTGCTCCAGCATGGCCGCAGAGCATCTTGCTAGTGCTTAATTGTTTCTGGTTTTTTTGGGGTGTGCTGTTTGTTTGCTTTGTTGAATGCATTGACCATTTAACTGTGACACATGTTTCTTTTCTCTATGTTCTCTCCTAATCTATCATTTTTGAAGAAGTGCATAGACTCGAAATGTTAAAAACGTCTTCGATCGTCTTCTTAAGCGTCAACTTATTACACCCTGTTTATTGTCCTTTCACCATCCTCCTCGTATTTTCTTTGCTAGTGCTTAAATAATCTTGGCATCGAGTCAACGAAGGAATTTTACCTATTTGATTGACTGATTAGAAATAACACACTTCACACAGCACTCTTGGAAGAGAACACATTGGATAAAGTAACTAGGGTGTCCTCTGTTCACAAGAAAAGAAGGAAATGTCATGGTTGAAATTATAGATCTGCCTGATCAACGCTGATTTAAGGTTGAGCAGGAAAGTTAATAACGGATTCTCTCACCCATCTCTCAACAACTGTTGATTCATATACAGGTATTTCCAGTCACAAACATTTTCGCAGCAAATATGAGGTGTTCTACTCCTCGAAATTATTTAGGTGTACGTAAGTATTCACGTGCTGCTCTCCTAACCCTTACCCACCGAATCTCACGGTGTATATCCCGTACTTGATATCTTTTAAAATTAAAATTTTAATTTTAAAATTGAACAACGCATGAGTGGCTGTGTGGTAAGTAGCTTGCTAACCAACCACTGGCATCTTGGGCAAGTGTCTTCTGCTATAGCTCCGGGCCGACCAATGCCTTGTGAGTGGATTTGGTAGACGGAAACTGAAAGAAGCCTGCCGTATATATGAATAAATGTATGTGTGTGTATGTGTTTCTGTGTCTGTGTTTGTCTCCCTAGCATTGCTTGACAACCGATGCTGGTGTGTTTACGTCCCCGTCACTTAGCGGTTCGGCAAAAGAGACCGATAGAATAAGTACTGGGCTTACATAGAATAAGTCCCGGGGTCGATTTGCTCGACTAAAGGCGGTGCTCCAGCATGGCCGCAGTCAAATGACTGAAACAAGTAAAAGAGTAAAAAAGAGTAACCCATGAGAGTTTCGACCAGTTTGGGAAGGCCTCATAAAGAAGTGACCTTTGCCTTCTCTCCTGCTTCTAAGCAATAAAAAATATGATCACGATACACCTATCATACACATATAGACAAAATATAAAGACGTTTAATGTTAAGAACACTGAAAGTTATT